>NW_027468640.1:23191518-23404018 GCF_046254945.1 Alosa pseudoharengus
TACCTTTGGAGTCTTCGTAGCTCGCTAAGAGTGAACGTTATCGGAAACCCGGCCCGAGTTGCTTCACAGAGCGGCCTCTGTACTCACCTGTGTGTTGGTGAGGCCAACGCCACCCAGGTCAGCGGGCACCTGTAGGCCAAAGGCCCCCATTTCCTTCAGGCCCTGCATTGTGTGGTCCTCCACCTTCTCCAGAGCATCATTCTTGGCTGGGTCATTAACCTCCTACACACACACACACACATCCATTGACATACTAAAGAAGGGTTTCTATTAATGAACATTATGTGACTTGATTCAGCTTATTGGAACATGGTGGTTTCATGGTTCGTCAATTTGCATCTAGGGACCAAAGTTAGCTTTTACTTGCTAAGTAAATGCATGTAGGAGATTCAAAGACCTCTCATATTCCACTGCTTGAAGAAGAGGACAAACAGCACCGCTGGCTTACCTCAAAAAACTTAGAACAGGGTCCCACAAGCTCCTGGAGAAACTGGGTCTGCTCCTCATTCATCACTGAAAGCACAGGCGGACAAGAGTCCCATTCAGAGCCGTTCCATTCTCCACATCGGAGACATTTCCACCACATGACATAACCTTGACACTAACACACCACTATTACAACGCTCACCTGAAGGATACGGAAACACCTGAGCCGTGCTGATCTGGCCCTTGAACATGTTCACTGCAAAAGACTTGGACTCCTGGCAGATAATAAATCAGTACAGTCTGTCACTTCTTAGTTAAATAAACGATAATAAAAACAAAAAGTTTTGTCTCGTATTTATCATAGATGTTTTTACAGTGTACAAGAACACGATGCGATGCCCCTATTAGAAAAAGTAATACAAATTCATCAGACGATTCTCATGGATGTGTCTGGATTTTTGGAAGGAAAGAGGGTAGAGTAGTGGTTCATACCACCATGGCGTCCTTGTCCACCTTATCTGCCTTAGAGCTAGAGTCTGTTCCGACCGCTTGCTTATCCAACACCGCCTGAAGGAGGGTAACAGAGTGGAACGGAGACATTGGAATTAATCAATAACCCGTTTACCAGTTACTACAGTAATTTAAATATATCTTTACCCATATACGGCATAACATACATCACAGGTACCCAACTTATAATGAAAATATATCAGGAAATATATAATATTACAAGTAATTGTGTCAGTCACTCGGCACAAAAGTGCTTCATAGTAGCTATGTGCTATTATACAATTACCGGTACATTACTAAAATACGGTACTAAGATTGTGTTGGATAATTTACAGTCCTGGGAGTGTGAAAGACAATGGAGGTAATCGAGTATGAAGATAACCAGGAAAAAGAGAATTAACAATACTCTGAAGGTCTAAACTCTGAAATATCCCACTTTAGCTAAATGTCAGTCCAATAGTGAGGAGTGTGATCATGATGCCCTTTTAGCTATGTCATTGTGAAACAACAGATGCCAACTAGAACAGAGTGCAGCCAAGGACACAAGATCCTATTCTAATATGGTGGCAGCATTGACAGCCACCTAAAAAATATGATTAAGAATTAAGTCAATCACTTGAAGTGGGGGCTGGGAATGGGAAAATGTAACAAATTAACAAACAAACAAAAAAAAAACAATCATGGCAGGAATACTCAGACATGTCTTAGGTATGTGCTGGTCCTGACGTCTACCTTCAACCCTTCAATCCAGAATTCCCACGAGTCATGTGACTTCGAATGAACTTTACCCCACTTCTTACCGACACGGTGGTCGGCAGAGGACATGAACTGAACTTTGAGGACCAGACTACAGCTGCGAATCTGCAGGAAAGCCTAGGCTTTGTAGAGTTTGGACTTCATTAACTTACAGAACCAAACCATGAGCCGTGAATAAATCAGTTTTCAACTAAAGAGTAAATACTGCAAATCAAGGTCAAAGTACAGTTGCTGCTGACATTTAGTTTGAGTCACAGCCTACCTCTGCTGCTTGGCTGGCATAAAGACGGGCATTATGAACGGAGACAAGGTTTCCCTTCTGATGGTTCGCCCTTCAATGTAAAGAGTGACAAACAGCACAACATATAGCAGTTATCATCCTCTACTTAACCAGTATCATTGACTTCGACAACGCAACTGACCCAGTTAATATTTAAATTAAATGTGTCTTGCTCCATTAAGTCGAGGTCCAAACAACAGAAGCAATGCGGTTAACTTACTGTAACTTAACGCTGCCTTGCAACAGCACCCCCGTAACAAAAATCAAGTTAGCTAGGATAGCAACACAACATGACAGCATGAAAACTTACCCAGTAAGACAGTTAGGCAGTCTCAAAGCGGTGCCGCATAAAGCGGACTTCTGGCTCATCTGTCTTAGTAGCATTATTATTAATATCGGGTTAAGTTGAAAAATAAAGACGCTGCTGCAAAATAATGACAAACGGTTCGAGGTTAGTTGCTAACGTTACTTGGGCCAAGAGCTAAGGAACCAACCCTACAGTACGCTGCTAAGCGAAATAACTGACAGCTTCGACTGGCTGGGTCGTCCTTAAATGACTGCACGGAAGCAGGTGGTAGCCTAGAAAGCTTAACGAGAACTAACAAGAGTGCTCAAAATTATCTCCTTGGTTTCCTGCTAAACAAATATCACTCTTGATTTTTTTTTATAGCCTATATGATGGATCCATAAACACAACATATCACGATATATTCAGTAAACGCTGGAACCAGCCAACCCAAATCCACCAAAACACTGAAAGAATGTCCCACGCCTTTAGATGGCGCCAGATAGGTTACTATCAGGACCGACGCGCTCGCACTCAGAGCACACCATCAGAAGCGGATGACCGGAGATGACCCGCACCTCTCCAAATGGAATGTAACGGCAGAAGTGGCCCGCGTAATAAATTGATTTTGATGGCAACCGAAATTTAAGAGATTGTTTAGGCCTACGATGTCACTGGATGACAAATCTGAATCTGGAAAATAACCAGACCTAGGTAGGCCTAGAGGCCTACAACGACAGAAATTAAATAGGCCTAGGCTAGACTGGTTCATTGCATGATCATAGTAGGCTAATAAATGATAGGGGTAGGTTTAGGCCTACTCAAATTAATTTGTAGATAAATCCTCTAGCCTAGGCTACATCATAGGCCTTGAATTTAGAAGAAGTGTCGTGGCACACTCAGAACTTCAATATGCAATAATTTTATTTGGTCAAATAAAATTACTGCATATTGAAGTTCTGAGTGTGCCACGACACTTCTTCTAAATTCAAGTCTTATTTACCATCGTGAGCACCTCACAAGGTGTGCATTTACCATCATCAAACAAATACATCATAGGCCTACCATTTTGATGGATGGAAAAACTATAGGCCAACAACTCAGCCAAAACCAATAGCCTAACTAAATAGCCCATCGCTTTCAGCTGACATGCATTAGGCTGTAACAGTCTTCATCAGCTTTATGCGAGCAAATGAAAAGGATAAGAGGAAGTAGCCAACGTTTTATTTTAAACCTTTCATTCGTCAGGTTACAATCTCTCCTTCCGCAATATGCACGCACCAGAGTACACAAACCAGAAGAATAAGCACGCTCTGAATCTGAACTTCCTTGTACAATCACATGAACGTTTGACTAATCACGTTTTTCGAGTGTTTCGTGGTTAAAAAAAAAAAAAACTCAGTCTGCCTTTATAGTGGTTTGCAATTCTCGCACAACGCAGCCATAAAGGCTAAATAAATCGAAACTTTATTTAAAGTGGAGGACTGTTTTTGGTTAACAGCTACCCCTCTGTGAAGTTTAGCCTGCAGTTGTCCTACCAGTTCCACTTCCTAGATCATGTTTAGTTTCGTTTCTCTCTCTCTCTGATCACTGAGCGCAGCTGCTTATTTTCGCAGTCAGTAGCCTACTCATCTCAGTGGAAAAAAGTTGGCATAGCTTACTGTCCGTCACCAACGGGTTGTCTCTGTAAGAAGAAATCAGCAAAATGAAGATGGGAGTCTTTTTCCTGATTGCCACGTGTGTTTTATCCACAGGTAATGCTGTACATGTAATGTTTAATCAATTTAAGTGATTATTTTTTATGTGTTTTATGTGGCTTGTCTACAACTCAGGCCTGAACATAAAGCTGGTCTTGCAGGTCAGCATGACCAGTAGCCTATTTGTAATAATCTGATTTATTCCGTGAATCGCTTGGTCGTATTGACTAAGAAACATTTTCAGCAAAAGCTGATTGACAATAACATTACTAACATGTTGATTTATCAGCTATGTGACCGTTGTTATAGGTTAAGTTAAGTATTAGCCATAGGCTATAGCTCATTAAGTGCCAGGATGACGTTCAGTCAGTTGGCCTATAGCCTATATTCACAGCTTCTTGATAATGATCTGATAATCAAGATGTAGGCTATTTTCACGAGTTTAGTGATAATTGAAACATTAACCTTGTCTCATTCAAAGAGAGAAAGCATAAGAAAATGCCACTGTTTCCTGTCTTGTTGGATGGATGCCATGTACCTATTAACAATCCATATGATACGAATATAACTTGTGATAGGCTCAACGAAAACAACTCGAAAGAAGAACTTCACATTAGGCATTGGACAAAGAAAACCTTTTCTGTCTACATATGAGACTCATCAAAAGCCTTACACAAACCAGGGCAAACTTATACAAATACAAAGCAAGCTCAAAGCACCCTAGCATCTTCATTTTTCAAGCACTTTTGCTTACAGCATTTGTCACATTTAGCCACCTCCCTCTTTGTCATCTCCTCACTGCAGAAAAAAACTGTGAGCCTATGGACCCTTTCAAGAGAGTTCCATTATCAGCATCATAGTTGGCCCCACAAGACTTCCTTTTTAACATTCCATATGTTATCTTAATGCAGAGGAAGTAGATTGGGGCCCAAATAGAACGTTCAAGCATTGTTTTTGTTTTTATTGTTGAAAGGGTCTATAGAGTCAGGTGAAAAAGCAGATCACATGCCTGCTTCCTCATTATGGCGTCATCCTGGGAAGTCCAGTGTGGTTGTGCATCCAGTCTGTTAGTACTGTAGTGCTATTGTTATTACCTTATTATTACAACTGTTATATTTAATTATAATATAGGCCTAAACCCTTAACAACATGAAACAATCTCTCTTTTTTGTCTTTGTTGGACAATAAAGAGACTGAAAGGAAGCGAGTGGGAGAGAGAAGGGGTAGGGGGTGTTCTCAGGCCTCAGGAAATGACCCAGTTCGCACTCAAACCTGGGTTGTTGTGGGCACTTGGACCAGAATGTGTTATACCTATTGTTATTATTATTGTTGTCAGTCTTTGATGCTTGTCTCCATTGCATTATACATTTAGAAATATCTCACCTTTACGGGATTAGATCCTTATGATAAAAAGAAGAAATAGGCTATACGATCAGCCATATTCCATCTTGAAGGAAAAAACTTTTTTTTTTATGTTCATCTTTTTCTCAAGGTCACCGAGTAACGTTAGTACGAGACTAAATAAATAAATAAATATAAGCATCACACTGCCTCCACCAGCTTTCCTTCCTTCCATAGTGCATCCTGATGTCGTCTCCTCATCAAATAAGTGACACACACACACCCAGCCATCCACATGATGTAAAATAAAACGTCATCCATCAGATGAAGCCACCTTCTTCATTTGCTAAGTGGTCCAGGTCTGATGTCCACATGCCCACTGACCAGTGGACAGCATTGGGCACGCTGGTTGGTCTGCGGCCATACACAACAAACGGCGAAGTACTGTGTGTTCTGACACCATTCTATCAGAACCTGCATTAACTTTTTCAGCAATGTGAGCTACAGTAGCTCTCCGGTCAAGCCTTCACTCCCCACACGCCTTGGTCACCCATGACCCTGCCGGCAGTTCACCTTTTTTCCTTCCATAGACCATTTTTGGTAGGTTCTGACCACAGACCATGAGTCCCACAGGTTTTGGAGTGTAGGAGATGCTCAGACATCTAGCCATCACAATTTGGCCCTTTTCAAAGTTGCTCACATCCTTATCCTTGCTCATTTTTCCTGCTTCCAAGACATCAATGAACTATATGCCACAGATGGATTTTTAGGTTGCTCATATTTCCGATGGAGCATCAGCTATGTTGTAACGACACATTTTTCCTTTTTGACTTTTACACATGCATAAATCCTTTAGCATCTTAATATGCTCATTCACACGGTGCAACACCCAACCGGATCCATGTAAACAGGTACACCAAAATACAGCTGACGTTCCACTGGAGATATATGTGCTGGCTGAAAAGCTTTCCAGGAAGAGCCTGGCATATAGGCAGTATAAGGCCTCCGCACGAAAGTGCCAACATGACTGCGGCACACTCCACTTTCATCACTGGATTAGATAGATTCCACTGTTTTAAGTACAACCCCACACACCAGCGTCAAACTTTGCCGCTGCCGCTGTGCCGATACATTTATACTTCTGTCGGTGCCTCTCAATAAAATCCATTGTTTATTGAATGCTTACCAGACAAAAAATTCAAAATGTGCATGGCAAGTGACAGTGGCGCCTTTATGTGCGAGTGCTGTAGATGACAAATTGTTAGGTGACATTGTAACAAGATGATAAATGTCATTCACTTTGCTTAATGTCGCTCTGAAAGTGATCCCCAACAATATTGCATGTTGTTCATCTTCATGTTGTTACCGTTACAGTATGCGATGTGAACGTTGTCTTTCATTTTAGTTAGTACAATATTTAAAACTTTTTACCGTTATCGTTATACTGATGCTGTTTTTCAATTGTCTCGTAGAGTGGTGACTCTGAATGACCTCACATCTGAGTAAAAACCGAGTTGAATGCCTTTCGGTTGTTAACAAGTCATAAGAACAAAATGTTACTGTTTGTTAGCAATTGTCTGTTGTTAGTGATTGTTACCATATATAGTAATACCAGTTTGTAACAAAACATTAGGCCTACTCAGTATTTTATGCAAACGTTGTAGCAACATATCGACTTAGTAGGCCTACAACTGGAATGTACCATTATCGTTCCAAGTGCAAACAGCCCTTTATTGTTTTCCTTCCTATTAATTTGTCTATAATTTCTTAATGCAGCAATCACATCAGCCCAAGAGAGTGACAAAGACAAGCCATCGGCAAGCCTTCAGCCCCCAGCCATGTTTACTGGTCACGCCGCTCCCACATCCACCAATCCTACCACGACCACGACCACCAAACCCACAACCACCACTAAACCCACCACAACCACCAAACCCACAACTACCCCCAAACCCACAACTACCACCACAACCACCAAACCCACAACTACCACCAAACCCACAACTACCACAACTACCACCAAACCCACAACTACCACCAAACCCACAACTACCACAACTACCACCAAACCCACAACTACCACCAAACCCACAACTACCACAACTACCACCAAACCCACAACTACCACCAAACACACCACAACCGCCAAACCCACCACAACCATCAAACCCACCGCTGTGCCAGGCCCAACTCCTTCCACTAACATCACTATGGGCAACTTCACCTATTTAGAAGGAAACACACTTTACGTCATGGCCCAGATGATACTTCAGGTCAAAGTGAATGACAGCAAGGTAATATGGTTTTGCTTGGTTCTGAGAGTTGTATTATGTCTATCCTACAGTGATGATTATATAGGACAATGTGTTTTTGCAAAATTGGCGGAACCCACATATGTGAGGTTGAGGTCAAACAGTAATTTTAAGCCGATGTAATAACCCTTAACTTGCTCTGTTGCACCATGTAAAACTGACTTGTAATATAATGTATGGGTTTCTTAAGCATGCCTTTGACAGACTTTTGATTTATTTTATTGACATGTTCCTGTCAGACTCGAGGAACGTTCATTGTCCAACCAAATATGACAAAAACAAGTGGTGTGATTAAAAAGGACTCTGTGAGCTTCACCCTCACCTTTAAGGAGGGCACTATTACGTTTAACTTCCAAAGGGTAAGCAGTTGTATATTCCAAAATGAATGTATACTGTAAGTACATGTGAGTTATTAGTTAATTTAAAGACTTTTAAGACAAATGTTACAGCTAATTTCCACTGTAAATTGAATAACATAATTACAGTATTTTGTATTTAAAATGTATTGAAAATATGAATTTTATTGATTACAGGAGATTACATAAATACAGATTTGTTATCTTAAGAAATGTATACCACAATAATGGTTGTTTAGAGTATTCAATTCCTAACTGTACGTCCATAATGAAACAAGGTGTGTTCCCTTTAAACTGATTGGAGAAACAATGGAAGAAAGCTTTCTCACATTACAGACAAATGAAGAAGTTGCTTGATAAAAACACAAGGATGTTTTCATCCTATAATTTAGAGGTAGGCTTACTGTGAAGTGTTGACAAAGAATAGCATACTGTCACATTAAGTTTTTAAGTTAATAGGGTTAAGAAATTTGTATGAAATTGTATCATTTCAGTTTTACAGTCAATTGGGTTTCACAGTATTTCTTGTAAGTACTTTAATAAACCAAAGGCTCAGTAAGGTTGGTTTACTTCAGCACAGCCCTCATGAGGTTATATTTTTTTATTGCTTGTATATTGCTTGTGTTTGTCTAGGCATAGTGCCAGTATGTTCTACGCAGGTAGTTACAGTAGTCATTTTAAATAAATTGTACCTATAACCACTCAGTGACCATCCACTTTGGCAGCACAGTTTAAGTTAAAAGCCCTGAAAGTTTTCTTCATGTTTTTGAACAGAACACAACCTCAAAGACTGTCTATGTGAACTCTTTGCATCTGAACATGACCTACGCTTTCACAGCAGGAGGTAAGCTTACTGAACCCATTTGCATTTTCAGTGTTTACCAATGGTCATTGTTGGACTTTGGACTTATCTGGTCACTGGCTTGGAGTTAGGTGTATTTATTATTGCAGATATCACACAGTGGTAGACATGTTTTGCAGATTGTGTAAATAATGATAGTCACAATAGTGTTACTCCCCTGTAAGACCACTGTCAGAACATGACACAGCATACCAGTAACAGATCAGCTCATGGCACCAAATGCTGTGAAGTACTGAGCTGAGTTGAGTCGTGTGGCGACCTGTAAAGTAAACTGAACCAGCATCTTTTTATTGGTGTAGGTCTGGAAGTTTTTTTTAATTTTTTTTTTTATTATTATTATTTTCTCTGAGTCATCACATTTGGTTAAATCAATTGAATTTGACATTACCACAAACTTAGCCAGTGACAAACGACAACATACAACTAATGTTTTTTTTTTTTTGTCATTTTCAAATATGCATGGTTGTTACTGTCTAACAAAGGAGTAGAATAATATATAATTATATGTATATGATACATTTCATATGCATTACTGAAACCAAGGCAAAAAGATGGCTGATGTGTGGTTAGTGAGTTAATGAGTATTCATAAAAACACTTTTTGGTGGCGTCTTCCTTGAGATACTGTTTCCATTGGAACCTTGCAATACATTCTAAAAATTCCTCTGCATACACAAATAAACCTGCTTCTTGAAGAAGAACTTTAAAAAAAAAAAAATAATGCTCATAGGAAAAAAAAAATATGTTGATCAACTAAAACCAGGCCCAAGACAAACAAAAGAATGAGAGAGAGAGGAAAAAACAGTACAACAGGGCTAGCTGAATGTTATCCTGGATCTGGAACCTTTCTGTCGTACAGTATCACCAGGGAGGAAGCGGAGCGGATCAAGGATCTTTGATATCTCTGTTGATAAGGAAGTGTGTAGAGGCTGAACACACCCCAACATTCTAAAGTTGGTTGGCTGCAATCTTTAGAATGTTCAGAAAACCAACTTGTCCAGTAACTGAAAATAATTACTTTTGGACAAACTCAAACAACTCCATTTAACAAAGAAGACAAACAAACAGCACGGCAGTACACACTGAGCCAGCTGTTGGTGTTTGTTGTACTGTAGTTTGTTGGCATTTGTTGGGGCAGTGTGCAAGCACCTTAAGCACTGCTGGCAATAGAGCAATGGAAAAGCATGCTCAACATGCTCAACACCCTCTGAAAAAAGTCAACTGGGTGCTGGATCCTTTCTGTAGCATAATGAATATATAGAAAAAAGGACAGCACTCACAGTTCCTTTGAATAATAACGGAGTAAATGCATTTTGATATCAGTTATACAATGACAAATCAATTTGAATTTGAACATAGGTATCTTTGAATTTTGAATGGAAGAAACATTATAATGGAAGAATTTAGCATAGATTGTAAAAAAGTACCCTACTCTAGTTTGGATCATAGTAATACACAAAACAATTGATAATGCACAAACAAACAATATCAAAGGTTAAAGGTTAAATGGTTAAAGTAAACACTAGGTCTAATTCAGGACTCTTTTCCTCAGTGGTTCCATGTTGGTGGAATGAGTTGCCCAGTGCTCTCCGTTCCTGTGGTAGTTTTGGGTCGTTTAAGAGGGGTCTAAAGACATTCCTGTTCAATATGCACTTAGTTCTTTAAGCGCTTCTTATGCGTTATGGTTTGTATAATATTGTTTCATTTCCATTAGGCTGTTGATTAATTTGACATTATTATTTATTATTGATATTCTCTGTATATATATTGATATTCACTGTATTTGTGTGTCGCTTTGGACAAAGGCGTCTGCGAAATCCCATAACCACAACCATAACCATAAAGTTATCCTGCTAGTTAGCTTATCTATTAGCTCTGTGTGCATGCTCTTAAAGTTTATTAGGTGTACCATGTGTATTGTCTATCCAAACACTGTGACTATCCAAACTGTGCTCTTGTAGATCACGTGGTAGAAAATGAAGTGCTTACCCCAAGGTCATGGACTCAATACCCAGGGATCACATGAACACACACCAAAAACACATAAGTTTAACAATAATGCAGGCTGTTTGGTCAAATTATTAGTAGTGATACTGGTATGAATTCAATTACATTATCATTGCCATCATATTCCCACAACGTATATCTTAATGAGGTCATAAAATTGCATATCTTATGGATGAAAATATTTACATGTTAAAAAGTCTGTGATTTAAACCACCAATGACTTTCTTTAATAAGAAGTAATTATCACTTGAATGAAATGTTTTAGGCTTTCCCTATTTAATCTGTCAGGTTGGCTTTCGTCATTCTAAACTCCACCCCACTTCTCTAAAACCTCTCAAACTATGAGCAGTAAGTAACTGACTGTTGCTATCACAAATGGATGAGCTATTGCATCGTGCTTTTGCAGGTAAGAAGACTTACATCGCCAAGAATGAATCACTGGATCTCTTCAAGGCAGCCATTGGCCACTCCTACTCCTGTAAGAATGAGTCCATCTCCCTTGGTAGTGAGATATACTTGGAAGTGACCCAAGATCGAGTCCAGGCCTTCAACTTCACTGCGACTAACCAGTTTGGCCAGAGTGAGTATTATGAGACAACAGCAAAACATGTTGTCACTTCTACACTTAGCAAAGGCAATCCAACAAATGCAAGATGCCTATTTGGCCTTTAACAAAATGAGAAGCAAACACAATTGTTTGAACTGAAATGCTTGTGATATGTCTACCGTGTTGTGATATGTCTACCAAATCAGTTGTATGTAGCCTCTAAAAGGTGAAATGAACAGTAAGAGACCAGGGCCCTCATTTAAACTGAGCGTAGATTCTATCCTAAAACATTGTATTGCGAATGCCCAAACCTTGCAATCTGCGTACACACGAAAATATTCTGATTTATAAAATCGTGCAGCGCAGGCGGCTGCTTATAAATACCAACCTGCGTTGAATTGTGTGTGCTTGCACAAGCGTCATACTCCTCCCATTGTCGTCCCACAATATCCCATAAAAGGTCAATGCAAAACGATTCATGAATATTCTAACATTTATACCGATCATTTTATTGGCTATCATTGAAATGATGGAGACGTCACATCAATCTGGAGAAGGAAGTCAAAGTTGTCAAACAGCGATATAAGTATGACATTTTACAAGTGTACCTATGTGAAATAAGTACCGACTGACATTTCTGTATTAAAATAAGGTGAGTGTATCAATGCTTGAACGGTGCGTTTTAATAGAATAACTCATCTATGAGACTTAAGAAAAAGATTTTATGGCCTCTTATTAAATTCATTCCGCACAGTTCAGCCCAGTTCATGCAACTTTTTTGTGCGCAGCAGCCTTTATAAATGAGGTCCCAGATGTTTTTTTCAAGCA
Source organism: Alosa pseudoharengus (assembly GCF_046254945.1). NCBI lineage: Eukaryota > Metazoa > Chordata > Actinopteri > Clupeiformes > Clupeidae > Alosa > Alosa pseudoharengus. Next base: position 23,203,726 of record NW_027468640.1, read on the forward strand.
CATTCAACTCATATAATTACAACAGGTGTTGGCAGATAAGACAATAATAATGTACATTCACAATGGACACTGCAGCATTCACTGTGTTGACCCATTGCTTATGGAAATACAGACAAGGTTAAGCGAACAGAGGTAATGTTGCACTATGACCATGTCATTCATTGTGTTCACGGTACTTGTCCTTCTGTGACAGTGGACCTCTGCAAGGCCGACCAGCCTGACTACACTGTTGCCATTGCTGTGGGCATTGTGCTTCTCATCCTCATCGTTATCGTGATCCTCGCGTACATCTGCAGCCGCCGGCGCAGGTCCGATGGCTACCAGTCCCTGTGAGGAACGCATACGGGCACAGGATGCCAACCACCTCCGTCCGTGGAGCATCAGTCATCCTCTCATCTCACCTGTAATGTTCCCTCTGCGTCTCGATGTGGAAGCCATATTTTGTAATCTCGACAGTTTACAGCTTCAATTCTTTGTGCACTGTGTTATTAACCGATGTCTGTAGGATGCTATTGTGTGAAATGGTGTTGAGTGAAGGTTACTATCCTCATAAAGCACTGATTTTTTTGTTGTTGATTTGGCTTCTTCAGCTAGGTAAAGTATTAATGGAAAAGAGATGTCTGTCGCTCACATTATACTAAGGGAATCAAAATAGGTATATGCCACAATTTATTGTAAAACAAAATAGTATTTCATAACAAATCAATATGTTTTACTGATTCAGTTAGCCTAATCAAAGGGAATGCATAATTGGGAATAACAAAAAAAGGTTGTTGCACAGATTTAAAGTTTTAGTCTTTGTAAGGTTATTTAAAGGCAGTCCTCAACTATTATGCAAATGAAGGGAATATATGCATTGTATATTGTATACAGCTACACACTGGGAAATATTTTCATTGTCTGTTTTTAAAAAGCATTTGCATTTTTGTTAAAATAAAGAGCGACTGACTTTACCAAACGGGAAAAAAATAACTTGTTTTAACTGTCTGCTTTATAACTGTTATAACTTAAAATGTCTGAATGAACACATGGACACTGTGGATGCTGAAAACGTTAATTCTTAAGCAAGTATCCCTGGCTGCAGTGTGCAGATCGGTGCTGGGAGGAGCTCAGTTCAACTTGGGGGACATTAAAAGTCCCCCAAAAGGGGTGTCGTTTTTGGAAATAGGAACGCGAGATGGAGGGTAAAATCATGTTTTTTCTTAGAAAGCTGTCAAAGAGTGGAGTGCACGCACATCTACACAATTTAAACAGGTGCTGGGTATAAGGCTTAGCCGACAATTGAAAAATAAAAAGATACCCGCACACTGTTCTATAAGCTCCCAGAGTGGTTTATTAACGTTTCGACCAGAGGTCTTCGTCAGGTATCAAGGAGATATTCTTAGAAAGCTAACATTAGTAACAGTATTACATGTTAATGTAGATGAGTCAGGCTAAATTTATGAAAAATGTGATGCATTTGCTGCATGACAGTAGGCAGTCTGCAGCCTTCCCATGCAGTATTTATGTTATGCAAATTTAAACAGCAGCAGCATTTTTAAAAATGGCACTCTGCTGCCTTGGCATGCAAATCAGCTATGGTTCCTATATGCGCACAGGGAAAGACCCAAGACCCTACCCCAAAGAAGAAGCTTAAATAGTTATAGGAACTGTGGTCAGAGGAACTTTTTAATCCTTCCATGCTGCGAAAGGGACTATTAAATCCATTCCACCCTATAAGTTAAGCTATAAGCACATAGCCATGACCAAGGAAAAAGAGGATGGGACAACACAATGCCATGCAGAGATGGGCACAAATACATCAACTATTTTGTTACAAACTACATATACTGGCTGATGAAATGTATAAAATATAAAATACTGCTGTGAAAAATGTATTTCATTAAAAATAAAATACAAGTAATTAGTAATTTTAAAATACAAAAAATACCCACACAATAACCAACTTTTAGAAGAAAGGCATATTATCGAAAACTTATCCATAAGAGACAAGAAATAGCCTACTATTTTCTGTTTGGCTGGCTATTCTATGGCTATTGGGGGCTTTTCCTTCTGTATATTAGGGCTCCTATGAAGTAGATCTGATAAAAAAAAATTAATCCCCATCCCATATCAATGTAAACGATGATTGAACTGACAATAAGCAGGCTTCGCAACAGTGGAATCAATTGTAACAAAGCAAACTACCCACCATCATGCACTGAACTGCATTTCCCTTTTTGTGTTATAAATGCATGCCTATTGCCTACATACTGGCACGCAACTTGGGGGACAAACAGAATAACATCCTTTAAGGTGTCCTGTAAGGTAATTAATTAACTTGGTGGGTGGAGAAAACTTCCCTCTGTTTTGCATCAGAGAGGTCTTTGCCTTTGTCTCTTCCATTATTTCTGCATATCAGGACACCTCTGCGGATGTTATCCCTTACATAAATCCTCATGTCAAATCCATTAAGTGGTTTTAATACTGTCCTCTAGTGAGAATGAATATCAGCTATTACTGTAGGTACGCAAGTCATGGGGTACTCAAGCCATGGGGTCAAAGGTCATGGTCATATGGGGTCCATGTCCTAATGTTCTCCCTCAGCATCTTATCTGTAAGCCTATCGTTTTCAATTTTTTTTTGTCTTGTAGCACTTCACACACCTAACAATTCAAGCTCCTTAAGTTATTTACTTTTTTTCAACTTTCAGACATGTTCTAAGGGGATGATAAAACAGAAAAGACAGATCTAATGCTTTTAAGTTGTTTACAGGGTGACAAAATTGGCACAAACAAAAAAAATGTGTTTACACCCCATTTTGTCCTTGCATTGCCCTGATAAAGTTAACCATTTTGGCTCTCTCAGTTGACTTTTCTTTTAATTATTTCCAACTTCAGACTTATCCAGAGGGGATCGTAAAGAGAAAAGTTGGATCTAACACTTTTAAGTTGGTCACAATGTGGCATACTACTGCAAGAAAAGGGAAAAATGGGTATACATTTTATGTTGTCCTTCCAAAATGGTAATGAAATTGGCATTTTTATGGACAAATCGCTACTTAGGTCAACTTTAGAGCTGAATATAGGGAATTGCCCAAGAAATATCACCAGGCACCCTCCCTATTCGTATTGTAACCCCTAGGCAACAAGAAACAGCAAAGATAAAAACTTTAACCAATAGGTTCACCAAGATTCTGGCCTTTGGCTCCCAGACTATCATAAGACTACCAGCAGTTCAATTTATAAACTGGAATATCTCCTACACCACACATACTACTGAGCTAACTCTGTGTGTTCTCTAAAGAGGACGTTTAAGACTTTTGAATGGTATCAAATGGATGGGGTGGCGTTTTGGGAACTTCCTCTTTCTCTTCCTTGAAAATGGCATCCATCACCACAAGGACATTTTAAGAAAGAAACTAAGTTCCCAAACCCCACCCCCATACATTTGTTATCCATTAAATGTCCTGAATGTCCTCTGTTTAGGATTTAGCTCATGCATAGTCTGGGAAATAATCAAGTTTACAAATGACCTCTAGGACAACATTTAAATCTGGTAGTTCGCTATTTTAAAATTGAGTAAAATAAAAAAAGGCAAATACTGATCCTTCATTTAAATTTCCATTGTTGCCTTTCCAACATTACATCCAACGGTAAAATAATGTTAGCTACTGACAGTAGCGGCATGCGCTGCACTCGCTACAAAGTTGTACTGGGTTTAGCGAATGTCCCAAAGATGTGTGTTGTGGTAACGCTTCGGTAACACTTTATAATAACTACACACAATTCATCATTTATTAAGCCTTTGTTACTTATTAGTTAATGGTTTGTTCATCATTAGTAATTTCTTGTTCATACATAATTTATCATCAGTAAAGCATTTGTTCAGACAGTTATAAATAGTTTGTTCATAGTAAATAAGCCTATCTAAAATATGTTTATACATTATTGTTAATACTTAATAAATGATGCAATAATATGTTTTTGATTAAGTAATATTTCCATTATTTAACAGTTGTTACATACACATGCACTAATGATTAGTTAGGGTGAGGATACATATTTTATAAACCACTAATACTATAATTAATAATTAACTCAGGAGTTACAAGTGGTTAGTTAATGATATTTTGTGAGCTCATCTAAAGTGAGGACGTTTTATGCCTTCTTCACAATCCCAGACTTTCATACTGCGTGCTTGTTTACATGGAAAGCAAAACAGGCTATAATGGCATATGTCTTTGTCGGGATGATTGAAACAAGTGTTTCAATCGCACTATTAAGACATACAGTATCACATAACATAACCTATGACTATCTATCAAGGTGTTTCAATCGTCCCGACCAGGCTGTAACTCCATGTTTTTGAAGTAAATGCACAAATATCTGTGTTTAAACAATAATTTTGTTTTTTTGAGACATGGAAAAACTGTTTTAGAAAGATGAAAATATATTTGGGCCCACCAGGTAGGGGGTCCCAGAGTTAAATTAACTTTAAATTAACTTTAAATTACAGTAACTCAAAGTGATCTACTAAAAGAGGGGACTACTGCAACAGAGGGGACTGGTGGCCAAAGACCAAAGGGGTTTCCTCGGCTCTGATGTATCATCCTTGGGGAGCTCCCCCCGGAAGAAACCTTTGTATATTCTAACATTTTAATGCATCAATCTGGTGCACTTTGAAAAGGTGATTATTTTTATCTATGGATGGAAGTATTTGTGCTGTAGCCTAAACTATTTTGCACTTCAGAATTTTAACAATGCACACACAGGTGGAAAAATTATGATGATACTGCAATAAGTTCACAACCACAAAGCATATGAGTTTCACATGCCACAAGCGGTCCGCTATCTGCCAATCTGATTTTGCTATCTGGATATAAAAACCATGATAGTGGGGTAGGCTACTTTGTGGCTAAGCAATTTACAAAAATGTATGTACTGACACAAATAGTTTACATTTAAATACATTATAATTCCGGCCCGAAGTTGGAGACCATGTAGAAATTTGTTGCAATTTCAAAACCGGATTACTCGGGAACCGCTAGGCCTACAGAGGCATGCTTTCCTCGTATTCGGTAAGGTCTGTTGTTTATTGTGAGATAGAGTTTGCCATGTTTTAAGTGAAGAGTTTGTGAGATATTTCACAGAAAGTAATGGGTACGCAGAATACAAATATGGTTAAATTTCATACAACGTTAACCATTTATCACAGCAACCTGCCGCTAATATGATTGGAAAGCTTAGATTCCACTCGCTCACGTGATAGGCCTATGCTGTGTGATATATGTGACGAGTAGGCCTACTCTGTGAGCAATTTAGTTGAACTTGGACTTGAGATTTTACTGGGGCACAGCAGTTCAGCACAGCAGGCAGACCTGTGGTAAACATGTAGCACACAAATTGCGTGTTTATGTCTAAACCTCACTCCTGATCCGGGTCACGGCACCAATGCCTTGTGTTGATTTGCACGCTCAGCCATGCACTCGCCCCACAAACAGCAACACCTTGGATTCGGGAGTTGTGCGTGCTAACAATCGAGCTAAAAGCCCAGGCTGCTGCAACTAGCACATCTATTAAGGCGTTGGGAAGGAAGCTAACATACACAACATAGGCCTACATGCACATATGTACCAGCTAGCTACAGTTACACAACTAATAAGCCTATAAGCAGACATTAGGGGGTGTCCTCATTTTGGCCAATTTGTCCTCACTTTATAGACAACTTGTCCTCCTTTTCAGAGTCACTAGTTCTGCTACAATATAGCACACATGTAGCCTCTACTTCCTCTTTTAAACACAAATTATGACTATCAACTGCTCATGTATTTCTGCACAGAACCACTCACATGAAGTGAAAAAAATACTCGTTAATTTTATCCTCTGGGTCGCGGTTGGTTGTGCTAAAAGGCCCCTTAAGACCCCTTAAATTAGGACTTCTGGCAAGTTTTGTGCAAATAAATGATAGATTGAGACTTACAAATATAACCATCAACACATTTATGGCATCTTGCGGTGAAAAAAGATGGCAATTACAAAGCATGATTATCACACATACTGTAGCGTAACCTGTGTTATTTGACTGAGGGGCCCCGTTTAGATATCAGGGTGAATAATATAACCTGTGTTATATGATTGAGGGGCCCTATTAAGACATACAGTATCACATAACATAATCTATGTTATTTGGCTGAGGGGCCCTATTCCGATATCAGGGCTGGAGAACATTAGCCTTGTGAGACCATCCTGATCTCGCGAGCTTCAGGTTTCCACTCGCAGATCAGTCTGGCATCTTTCCGATAGAGAAAATTTGTAGCAGTTCACCAAACGAACGGCTAATCAGCGTTGGTTTTTAGGCGGGTTTAGGTGTGACGCAACAACGAACAACATGACGGTATCCACAAATGAGATGAGCATAGCTATCGCGCAAGTTTTATTCAAATTAGAGTATTCCTGGGGAAGCTGTGAAGCTATGAGTCTCAGCCATGCAGCTGGGAGGAATGAACGACACAGACATCCTCCACGGCCGATTCCAGTTCATAATGGAGGAAGATACTTTCTTCAGAAGTGTAGGGCCTACCGTGAAAACTTGGTGGGAATTGTCATTGATTAGGTTCATGTCACATACAAATGGTAAGTTAAAAATGTTAACGTTAGTTACGTTACCTAATTTAATTGTATGTTAAAGGAAGGCATTAGAAGAACACTTCGTTCATCTAATTGGTTGATTTGGCCCGTCGATAACCAACATAGGTGGTGATAGACAGATGGTTTATCCAATCAGCTAACCAGTATTTCTGCCCCTTCCCAAAAGTTCTCCAACGGAAAGTTCCCAGATGGACATGCAGAGCAAATGCGAAGCATCCATCTGGCGGAGTCAGGTTAGGAGAACATAGTAGTGACTTCACGCAGACAGGGATCCCTGAACACTTGGGCCCCTGGGCCTATTAGGCCTGTTCAGTAATCCATCCCTGCTAATAAATTTGCCTGTTTAGAACTATTGAACCGTTTTGGAATTTCTGGTGTGTGATATTCCATATGTAGCCTTATTCAAGTTTTAATAGCCTAAATGTTTGGGATAAAAAAGCTGATTTACAAAGTGATTCCATGCCCCCTTGTAAAAAGTATTCTGAGTATTTTCAAAATACAAAAATACACTATTTTGTAGTTCATTATGATAAACTAAAAAGAGGATATTTGGTATTTTATTTTAAAATAGGCTACTTCCTGATGTATTTTTGCCCACCCCTGTATGTACTGAAACACATAATTTTACACATTTTTATGTAATCTGATCTGATTATAGTTACTTATTTTTTGTAATCTGATTACGTAATCCAGATTACTTGTAATCAGTTACTACCCAACCCTGTCCATTACTGACTACAGATTACAGGGCAATATTTTCAATCAGTAACATAATCAATAGGATTACCCAAAACATGTAACGTAATCTGATTACATTAGGATTACTTTTCACACAATTTGCAAACAAGTTCCACATTCTTATTTTCCACTGTATTTAATCAAAAGTGTTGGCGATGTTGCCAAGAACTGAATGCATTTCTCCCGACTGGAATGGGTCTATCAGTCGATGTCGATGACTCATCCATCTTGGGCTTTGATTTGAATCTTTTTCTTGTCAAGAAACCACACAGGCTTTTGGATGATAGTGACAGTAGACAAACGAATGGACTGCTTGTCAAATTAAAACATTAGTTAGGCTATAATTAAAACATTAGTTAGGCTACCATAGGCATTTTTTGCATGATAAAATGTAATCAAGTTTTCCCCAACAATGTATAATCTGATTACACATTTTTTATTGTAATCTGGGCTGATTATACAGTAGTTACGTGATTTTTTGCAATCTGATTTCGTAATCCAGATTACATGTAATCCATTACTACCCAACACTGCCAGTTTAAAACAAAGAATTAGGCCTACTCAGTATTTTAAACAAACATAGTAGCAACATATCGACTTACAAGTACAACTGGAATGTACCAAACCCACCACAACCACCACCATCCCCACAACTACCAAAACCACCACCACAACCATCAAATCCACAACCACCACCAAACCCATCACAACCACCAAACCTACCACAACCACCACCAAACCCATCGCAACCACTAAACCCACAACTTCAAAATCCACCACCACAACCACCAAACCCACTACTACAACCCCTGTGCCAGGCCCAACTCCTAAACATCACTATGGGCAACTTCACCTATTTAGAAGGAGACACACTTTACGTCATGGCCCAGATGAGACTTCAGGTCAAAGTGAATGACAGCAAGGTAATATGGTTTTGCTTGGTTCTGAGAGTTGTATCATGTCTATCCTACAGTGATGATTTATAGGACAATGTGTTTGTTCTTTTTGCAAAATTGGCGGAACCAATAACCCTTAACTTGCTCTGTTGCACCATGTAAAACTGTGTGTATTATAATGTTTGGGTTTCTTAAGCATGCCTTTGACAGACTTTTGATTTATTTTATTGACATGTTCCTGTCAGACTGGAGGAACGTTCATTGTCCAACCAAATATGACAAAAACAAGTGGTGTGACTGCTAAGGACTCACCCTAACTTCACTGAACTTCACCCTAAAGTTTAAGGAGGGCACTATTATGTTTCACTTCCAAAGGGTAAGCAGTTGTATACATGCCAAAATGAATGTATAAGTACATGTGAGTTAGTTAATTTAAAGACTTGTAAACATTTTCAGATGACAAATGTCACAGCTAATTTCCACTGTAAGTTGAATAAAGACATTTGTACATAAAGACATTTGTGCAGAAAAACGAAGAAGTTGCTTCATAAAAAGGTATTTCATCTCATAGTTCAGTAACCTAAAGGGACACCAAAACACAAGTGTGTGCTTATATTTTAGTGCAGAGTACTAGCACTTTCAAGAATAAGGACTACAGTACATGCTATATAGATAGATAGGTAGATCGATAGATAGATACATCATAATTAAAAGTATATAATATAAAAACCCAAAAAGCAATAAGGACAGTAGAAGATAAAGAATATACTAAAATACAAAAATACAAATGTGAAGAGTCAGAAGAAAAGAAACGTCTTAAGTGTTTGCCTATGCTGCAATCAAACAAAGATAAATAAAATAAAGAATGAAAACCCTCTAAAAACATTAAATACAGTACCGGTACTTACATTTCTTATCAAATGAATCTAGGCCGGTCATTACGGGCATTTAGTTTAACTGTAAGGAAGAATATTATGTCACCTCTCCCACCCTCCCCAAATGTTACAGCTGGCCCTGTAGGCCTACTGCGAAGTGTTGACAAAGAATAGCATACTGTCACATTAAGTTTGAAGTGAATAGGGCTAAGAAATGTGTATGAAATTGTATCATTTCAGTTTTACAGTCAATTGGGTTTCACAGTATTTCTTGTAAGAGCTTTAATGAACCAAATGCTCAGTAAGGATTTACATGTTGCCCAGTGTCTTGCAGCTGAGTGAGAGTCAACACAGCTTGTATATTTCATTGCTTGTATATTGCTTGTGTTTGTCTAGGCATAGTGACAGTATGTCCTACGTAGGTAGTTACAGTAGTCATATAAAATAAATTGTAGGCTACCATCCATCCTCAGTGATCATCCACTTTGGCAGCACAGTTTAAGTTAAAAGCCCTGAAAGTTTTCTTCATGTGTTCGAACAGAACACAACCTCAAAGACTGTCTATGTGAACTCCTTGCATCTGAACATGACCTACGCTTTCACAGCAGAAGGTAAGCTTACTGAGTCCATTTGCATTTGCAGTGTTTACCAATGGTCATTGTTGGACTTTGGACTTATCTGGTCACTGGCTTGAAGTTAGGTGTATTTATTATTGCTGAGATCACACAGTGGTAGACATGTTTTGCAGATTGAGTAAATAATGATAGTCACAATGTAAGTGTTACTCCCCTGTAAGACCACTGTCAGAACATGACACAGCATACCAGTAATAGATCAGCTCATGGCACCAAATGCTGTGAAGTAGTGCTGAGTTGTGTGGCGACCTGTAAAGTAAGCTGAACCAGCGTCTTTTTATTGGTGTAGGTATGGAAGTTGTTTTGCTTTTGTTTTTTATTTTCGCTTTTGTCTTTTCTCTGAGTCATCACATTTGGTGAAATTAACCACAATTTTGTCCAGTGACATAAGACAATATTCAACCAATGCTTTTTTTTGTCATTTTGAAATATACATTGTTGTTACTGTCTAACAAAGGATTAGAACAATATAATTACATTTAATTACATTTATATGTTAAATATTTTCATATGCATTACTGAAACCAAGGCAAGAAGATGGCTGATTGTGTGGTTAGTGAGTTGAAACATGGACAAGAAACATTATAATGGAAAAATGTAGCATAGATTGTAAAAAAGTACCCTACACTCATTTGGATCATAGTAATACACAAAACAATTGACAATACACAAACAATATGAAAGGTCAAAGGTTAAAGTTCAAAATCTTTCTTTTGGAAATCGGCAAGCACCCTGTTTTTCCTACAAGCCATACGCAATCACTTTCAATAGACCAGTAATGTATAAAAGGGTGCATGAGCACGTGACTATCCAAACTGTGCTCCTGCAGATCACCTGGTAGAAAACTAAGTGCTTACCCCAAGATCATGGAAGGCTATGAACACACCAAAAAAACATGCATTTAACAATAATGTAAATTAATTAATTAATCAAATTATTATTAGTAGTAGTAATTTAGTAATACTGGTACATTGAATTAAATTGAAATACATTATCATTGCCATAAGGTCATAAAATCTTATGGATGAAAATATGAACCGAGTGTGCACAAAAAACATGGCGGACATTCGTTTTTTTCATCAGCAGAAAGTGAAGAATTCTGAAAGGTTTCGGCACTAATATCTGTTCAAATTAAGTTTTAGATTGAAAAGTTGTCTTTTATTTTCATAATCCTTGTTCAGTGAACACATACAACTGTCAGTTTGCTAGTTAACAGAAATTTCATGAATATGATGCTCAGGCCTATAAACTGTAAGTTTACCTGCAAACACCCTTCTAGATGTGGAAGTAGTGGTTTAGTACAGCATGGGAGACTGGGGTTCAATTTCTGCATGATGTGTTTTGACAGAGTGAGTGCGCACGTGTACCAACGTCTCTGGAGAGAAGGTGCACAATTTGAACAAGAAATTGATTCTCAAACGGAAGTTTTGATTGCAACAATTAGCTAGTTCACGCACCAGGGTGTAAATAGCATACATTACTATACCAGGGTACGAATAGCATCCACTGCTAACTATTCATTGATGCAAACAGCATACCTTATTCAGAGTGTCTATTACACAGCTGAGCTATTCAAACCCTGTGACATAACAGCAAAAACATGTTGCTCGTTTTTTTTTAATTACATTGTGTGATCAATATGCCAGAGTAAATGCACAGGGGTGCAAATAGCATACACTGATATTTGTACCAGACGGGGTATTAATAGAACACATTGCTGTGTGCACCAGGGTACGAATAGAATTCACTTCATATTGCACCAGGGTACGAATAGCATACACTGCTAATTGTACCAGGGGTGCAAATAGCCTTACCCAAACATTAAACCACTAATAACTCTCTTTAATAAGAACTAATCATCACTTCAATTAAATGTTTTAGGCTTTCCCTATTTCATCTGTCTGGTTGGCTTTCGTCATTCTAAACTCCACCCCACTTCTCTAACTATGAGCAGTAAGTAACTGACTGTTGTACAGACAAATGGATGAGCTATTGCATCATGCTTTTGCAAGTAAGAAGCCTTACATTGCCAAGAATGAATCACTGGATCTCATTAAGGCAGCCATTGGCCACTCCTATTCCTGTAAGAACGAAGAATCTTCCTTGGTAATGAGATATACTTGGAAGTGACCCAGGATCGAGTCCAGGCCTTCAACTTCACTGTGACTAACCAGTTTGGCCAGAGTGAGTATTATGAGACTTTGGAATTAATCTAACAGCAAAAAAACTTCAACATTTAGCAAAAGCAATCCAACAAATGCAAGATGCCTACTTGGCCTTTAACAAAATGAGAAGCAAACACAATTATTTGAACTGAAATGTATTTGATATGTCTACCATGTTAACCAAATCAGTTGTATGTAACCTCTTAAAGGTGAAATGAACAATAAGAGACCAGATGTTTTTTTCAAGCACATTCAACTCATATAATCAAAACAGGTTTTGACAGATAAGACAATAATTCTGCAAATTCATAAGGGACACTGCAGCATTTACTGTGTTGTCTGGAAATACATGTTTTTTTAGAAGGTTAAGAGAACAGAGCTTCTGTTGTACTATGGCCATGTCATTCATTGTATTCAACTTGTCTTTCTGTTATAGCTGACCTGCAATGCCGACCAGCCTTACTACGCTGTTGCCATTGCTGTGGGCATTGTGCTTCTCATCCTCATTGTTATCGTGATCCTCGCGTCCATCTGCAGGCGCAGGTCCGATGGCTACCAGTCCCTGTGAGGAACGCATACGGGCACAGGATGCCAACCACCTCCGTCCGTGGAGCATCAGTCATCCTCTCATCTCATCTGGGTCTGGTGGATCCACCACATTATTAGGATTTTAAATCAATACAGCTATAACAATTTATGTCAAAATACTTAACAGATGTTTATTTTAGCTCGATTATTACCAATGATATAGACATCATTTATGGTTCATATTTGCCATTTACCCCTGTGAGATCACATTTATGATCATTCATACGTATATGATTTTAGTTTTTTTTGTTGTGAGAAAACAAGGAAATATAATTATAAAAAAGGTAAAAAAAAAAGCAATATTTTTGATCATTATTGATGCTTATTTCTTAGAACTTAATCAGAACAGGTGAAAGTGCTTGAAAAGTAACAATTTTGTAACTTTTTTGGGTATATCAGGTGCAGAAACGCACAGACACACACACACACACAAAGCAGGCCCAGTTAGAAGGAGGACACAGTTAAGGAACATAGCCAGGGATGGATTACTGCACGGGCCTACCGGGCCCAGGCCCAGGGGCCCAAGAGGTCAGGGGGCCCTGAAGCCCAAGCCTTTGCATGGAATCATTGCCTCAATATCAACAAATCAGGATGTAGGCTATGAATCTGATTTAATGTAGTATTGGCCATCCCCAAAATGCACCAGAATACAGGAAATCACATCAAACAAATAAAAAAAATCTGGGGGAGGACGCCCAAACCCCCCCCCCCCCCCCTCCCACATATGCGACAATTAGTGGGGGGCCCTTAATACATCTGGGCCCAGGGGCCCGAAAGTTCATAATCCGTCCATGTACAGCACCTACAATTATTACACTTTGTGTACCATGTGCAGTCATTGAAAATAGGTTATTTTTTTATGTTCTTCACAGGAAATGAGCCAAGGCCAGTTAGTTTGAGTTAGAATAAATAATAAATAGCATATTTTTTCTTTTAACACTGAAAGTTTTAGTCTTTGTAAGGTTATTTAAAGCCAGTCCTCAAATGAAGGGGATATATTCATTGTCCACAGCTAGGCTACACACTGGGACATATTTTCATTGTCTGTTTTAAAAAGGCATTTGCATTTTTGTTAAAATAAATTGCAAGGGACCCTAACGTTAACGTAAAAAAAAACACTTGTTTTAAGTGTTTTATAACTGTTATAACTTTGTCCTGAATGAACACGTGGATACTGCGTGGATGCTGACAACTTTCATTCTTGAGTTGACCCCTGGCTACAGTGTGCAGATCGGTGCTGGGAGGAGCTCTGTTCTACTTGGGGGACATTAAGAGTCCCCCAAAAGGGGCGTTGTTTTCGGGAATAGGAAGGCAACTACATCAACAAACGCGAGATGGAGGGTAAAATCGTGTTTATTCTTAGAAAGCTAACATTAGTAACATTAGGATTAGACCTACATTTTAATGTGCATGAGTTATGCTAAATAGGAAAAACGCGATTTAGTGTTGTAAATGGCATGCGTGGACGGCTATGTGTTGTGGTAGCCTGGTTGCAAATTATTTTCTCTGTTACGAAATCACCAAAATAAATGTAGGCTATCAGTTTCAATCAGATTAGCACAGATCTAGGATTTCCATGTTTTATTTGACAATGATTCCATTTGTTTCTTACTACATGGAACTGGCACGGCGCGCGTTGCAGAGTCGAACCCAAATTCATCTTCAGCTTCAAGCAACGCAGGACCGCTAGTTCAAGTGACATTTCAAAAGGACCCGAACCGAAAAAAGAAATATCTGGAGTCAGAACCCAAAGCACTTGGGGTGTGTAGTTTCAGTTAATGTGTGTAGAATAGCTTCTAAGCACAGATGCCTTAGGTTGTAAAATTACTAAGTCATATAATTCCCATTGAGGCTTAATCAAAGCGCGCATGTCTCTGTCCAGTGCACTCAGATTGTACTCGCATTCTTCCTGGTGAACGCCGGTCTCCTCAATTGGTCACCCGTGTGGAGTATTGTGGAAATCATAAATGGAATCTTTGTAAGTTTACGTGGGATGACATAAGCCTGCCTGTAGCATTAGAATAGTATTTATAAAATTAGACTGAACAGTAACACAATTTCTCCTTGTAGGCTATTATTGCTGGAAGTGTGGCCATTGCAGCACAGAATCTTTCCCTACACACAGTAAGTCTTGGCAAATTATTTGCAGAGCATCACTAGAAACCATTAATCTCACCCCTTATAAATGCCTTACTTTTGACCTTAAAATCCTTCTATAATTAAGCCTAGTTTTTAAATGTGCATAGATTAAGGTTGATTAAGGAGAAAACCCTACTGAATCCCTGAACCAACACCTTAAAATAAAATAAAATTGTCCTTAATTACCTCCTTAAGGGGTTTCACACTCATATCTTAAAAAGCCATTTCAATGTAAAATTAGAGGCCACTTAATATAACTGAAATGGTTTTGTTATGTTTTCATATTTTGGTACGTCATGTTTCATAGTGCATGCAGCTCATTGCAATAAGAAAGAGAGTGGACATAATGGTTATTTTCGCTCTTATTTCTATCCAGCTTAGGGCCTGTTTGGGACTCCAGGTTTTCACCAGCATAACCTGTGGAGTCGCCTTCCTGTGTATGCTTGGCATATCAGTAGATCACTATTATGAAGATTGCCGTTATTTGACACATGATGAGGTTAACAGAACTGTCTACGAAGCATGTACAATGTTGTTGGTGAGCAAAATAAATGCTTGTGTTTAGAGAAGAAAACTTCTCCTACAAAGATTAATGGACTCACATCTGGAAATATATGTTATATGTAATATATATGTAAATTATATGTTGCCTTTTTAAAAAAATGCAAAATGCTCAAAGATATTCCAAGGAAACGCAAAACTATAGTGATAATAAAAGATATTATGCTGCATAACATTTGCAGAAAGTAAAACCTTTAATTAGTCAAACCATTCATTCATTCTCTTTATTTTTGTTCCACCCTGACAGCAGGTTGAGGACCATTATTCCGCTGAGATCAAAGTGGTCATGGCCACAATTCTCGGCATCTCTATCACACTGGCGGCCTACTGCTGCAAAGTCATCCAGTGCTGTTCGCCAGCCGGTTTTATGGTGAGTCCTTATACTGTACCTGCGATTCACACAAACACGCTGACCTATGGCTACCTCACATAACTCACTTGATAACAACTGCTGTTCCCAAAGGGAAGTTATCTAAACTTAACACTTAGAGCCACCATCAACTGGGCCCTGCAAGTATAGCTGAAGAACTTTTGGATTTGACAGTCACCCCCCCCCCCCCATTTTACAACAGTTTTCAATTAAGTGATATATCTTAATTTTGTTATCAGCTTCAGTGGCTTCTGTGTTTGCTCTCTTCCAGCCTGTGATCACTGTGAACGCACCTCCAGCCCCCGAAGTGAGAAGAGAAGACAGAGAGGGAGAGAGCCCAAGCGATGGATAAGACTGTTGCCAAGGATACATCGATTTCTATCCACTAGCCTACACTTCATTTTACATTTTGATACTTATTTTTATACTTTATACTTACATTGTTTCCCCAAAAGGAAAAATAATTAACCATATTCTTGAGACAGTGACTTTCTCTCACTGACTTCACTTAAGCTGATGAAATATAAACTACAAAAACAACATACTTGTAAGATTGTTGTAGGCCTACTACTAAACTTAACATTCAGTAGGCTACATTACATAGTAGTAATTCTGGCCTTTTATGGTCAATCTGTCAGTGCGGTTACATGCAAACAAACAATCAGATTTTACTCAGATTAAAAATCATGTAATGTAAACAGAGTTCTCCGATTGAACTCCAATTTTATGAAATCAGAGAAGATAACCTAGAGTATTTGATGTCAATTTGATTATGTAACCAAATACTCTGATTACAGTTGGAGTTTATAATGTTCTATGGAACTTTACATTGTTGTGAAACACAAGATTTTCATTGTTTTTTCATTTTCATCCATTTTCAATTGGAGTAGGCCGGCCTATTATAAAATTCTGATAATAATCCAATTGGACTTGCTTTTGAGTGTACAGTTGTTGGGCAGGATGCAAGGTGTCTTTAATGATGAATATTTTTCTGTAATGCTCTGGATACCAATACAAAAATAATAACAAAATACTACGATTGGTGCTTTACTCCGATTGTTCTGCACATGTAACCACACTGTGTGTAATCATATCAAAATATATGTTTTGTACTTTTTTAACAAATAAATAAAATCAACTTTTAACTTCTCTGCTTTGACGTGGATTAGGCCTACTAAATGTTGTAGTGACCCTGTGTTTAGGATAATTCTGAAACCTGGATCCTAATGCTGTGATGACACTGCACTTGCTGACTTTAAAAAAAAAAAGAAAAACACGCTGACTGCAACCTTTAGTATCACTTCTGTGTCACATTCACATTAATGGCTTTTTCATGCCAACTATCAGGGTTCCCAGTTTAACAGGGTTTCTTAAAAGTGTAGTACTGGTGGTCCGCAAGCTAGCAGAAGTAGTGTAGTCTTTGCTAGCACCTTGCTTGTTGTGGTTTCCTTTGATTGTTTTTTAAACTAACTTTGTCTTGAACGTTTGAGCCTAGTTATGTTACTTATCGTATTCCACGTTATTTCATCAGTCACACTGATTTTTTTAACATAAATTAACTGGCCCATTGGCATTAACTGGTGTAGCTAGGCAGTGTTGCAAAACTGTCAGCTTGTTGAAGTCTGGATAGTCAAGACTATTACAATTCAAATAATACTGTTTGGTTTTACAACTCACATACATACTCACAACTTCTGCATAGACAGTTTCAGAAACACTAATATAAAATGTGATGTTTTTGATGAAAATAGTTAAATGAGTATTGTGTGATGAAGGTACAGGACGTCAGGTTCAATACAGACTTGTACCGAATGTCCCAAATGCAGCCTATTAACAGTGATCAACAGGGTAATTTTTTGCTTGCGGACCATGTTTCAAACTCAAGTTACCACACAAATATATTTAGTGTCGGACCATATGTCAGTCAATAAATGTCAAAAAAACATTTGACACCTTTTCAAAATGTTATTGTGTTATTATGTTATGTGACAATATTGTCAGTGAATTGTCAGTGAATTTTAAGTTACCAGTAGGCCTACCTACTGTACCGAAAATTAACTGAACTGTGACTTCAAAACCGAGGTACACACTGAACTGTGACTTCAAAACCGAGGTACACACCGCGATTTTTGTGTACCGTTAAACCCCTAAAATATTGTGGGAAGAACTATAGACCTGTCTCCCTTCTTACTGTCTTGTCAAAGGTTTTTGAGAAAGTGATGTTCAAGCAAGTTTCTGACTTCCTCTCAGAACAACCTATTAAACCCTACGCAGTCTGGTTTCAAGAGCATTCATTCTACTGAAACTGCACTTTTGTCTGTGACTGAAGCATTGAAAGTAGCTAAGGCCTCTCTGCTCAGTCATCAGCTGTAGCCTTTGATACTGTAAACCATGACATTCTCAACTACATTATCTGAGCTGGGAAAGCTTTTACATAAGGGATGATGTATTGTCCGCCGGTCATTATAGGAAAATAAGTCCCGACAGGGCAAACAGGACCCCGACACAAAAGCATTTAAGTGAATGGAGCATTCTACAGCATTATGAAGAGCCCATGTAACAACTGAGTTTGAATCCTACCTTAAAGGACATTCATTCAGCGTGTCTTGGCAAGGACAGGTATCAAAATCTCATAACCTCACCACAGGTGTGCCTCATGGATCAGTATTAGGGCCCCTTCTTTTCTGTACATTATTTCCTTGGGTGAGATCATTTACTCTCATGGATTTGCCTATCACTGCTATGCGGATGATAATCATCTGTATCTCTTTCCCACCTGATGATACCGTTTCAGATTGTATTTCTGCATGCCTTAAAGTGTAACTCCGGAGTAAAAACAACCTACAGTAGGGTCTATTTACAATAGTTAACAACTTCAAACTTTTGATTGAGAGCAAAATTACCTTTTGGTGGCATTTTGAGCAAGACCGTTTATTTGCATTATCACTAAATGGCCTTACAGTGATGCTAACAGGGCAAGGTGCCACGTCGCTATTTTATACCACTAACAATGCTCAAAATATAATTACACTTCTGTGGTAGTATGGTCAGGGTTTTTACTAACCAAAGTATTGTAAACTTTGAAAGTGTACAAAGAGGTTATAACAAGATGTATCTGTAGGAAGAAAATTCCATGGCTTCCTGGTCTGGTATTGTCAAATAAGCGGGCATATTCCACCTTGAAGAGCTGCGCAGATCTGGCTCAATCTTTCAATACAAACATACATACTCCGTTTAGCCAGATCTGTGCAGCGCTAATTTGATCGAATAGTGACGTGGCACCATGATCACACAAATGTTGCTACAAAGGAGGGAGAAACTAGGCCCTGCTCCTCAGGCCTCAAACCAAGTATCTCATTGTCTCCTAATTGAAAGACAAGTGTACTTTTACCCAATTAGTCGCAGTGACATCACTGAAGCCCCGCCTGTTAATCAGTGCTATCCCTACCATGTGACCCTAACTTATCCTAACAGGAGACTTTTAACTTTGGTAATATTCATCACTTTGGAATAAAGCATTCATCCATACATACTATAAATATACAGTTAAAGTAGGTCTATTGTGGTTTTTCTTTCCTTCAAAATGGAACCTAGGGAGAGGTGGTCCGTTTTATTTGTGAAGTGGGTCCTGGTCTATAAAAGTTTCAGAAACACTGCACATTAACAATGAATTTCAAGCACCTGTGGGAACCTTGAACATTTGGATTTTAACTATGACAGAACCTAACTCAAGGTTGTTGTGTCTAATGTTAATGTTTAATGTCTTGTTAATGAACTGTAACATGAAGACTTCTTAAAGAAGACATACTATATGTTATGCTGTTACCCTCATACCCAACTCTATCTTAAAGATGGCTGATCAATGGGCTTGGATGGTCACCATGGCCTTGAAAGACCACTTCTCGAGATGTAACGGTACAGAGAAGTCATGGTCTGGTTCATAACACAGTTTGGACATTAAGTATGAGTAGGTACAACAGAAAAAAATATTACATTACAGATATGAAACATCAAACAAAAGCAGTAGAGTCTTCGGTTACACTTTACTTGACAGTATTGACATAAGAGTGACATGACACTGTCATGAACGTGTCATAAACAACTAAACATTTATGACATAAGGCTTCTGTCATTCGGTTTTTGTCATACAAGTTAGGATTAGGGTTAGGTTTAGGGTTTGAGAGAAAGTGGAATAGAGCATTATATCCAAAATTCCAATATATGGTTTAATGTTCTGCTTTATGTCCAATATTCCAATATATGGTTTAATGTTCTGCATTTATCATTAGTGGGTCACTTTGATACTAAAAGTATGATTCTATAATGATTGTATGATATCTGTACTGTCCCTGTGTATATCTGTGTGTGACTGTATTTAGAGATAAGCGGGAATATTATGACTTTGCAGTGTTTTACTGTTCTGCATGGCTGCGTCAGTAGCTATCTGCTCCGGATTGCCAGGTTGCCACTAATCAGAGTCTGATTCAGTGTAGTCCACGTGAGATGGGATGACCGCCATCTCCTGTCAGCCTGGAAGGATACTTAAACCCTAACTATTTCCTTGTCTAGTTAGAGCAGCTGATGGATCTTTAGGTTAAGTCATGCTGTCTCTCCCTTGATGCGCATCATTGTAAATAAACTCTGTTCCTGATTTTTCATACTATTGTTCTGATTGGGTCTCTATTAAATCTATGGTATAAAAATTACCATCAGGTTAGAGTTAGGGTTAGAGTTAGGATTAGGGATAGAGGTTAGGGTTAGAGTTCATGTGTCATGACAGTGTCATGTGTTCATGACAGTGTCATGTCACTCTTATGTCGATACTGTCTATCTAGTCTACCCTGGAAAGATTAAATTCTTCACACATAACATCAAATTCATTACACACAGCTTTATTAAACATATATAAATATTCTTAAGTATAATACAAATTGTACTGATGTGTTCATGGTTAAGTTTTTAAAAGTCTTGTGGCCCTGCCTGTTTTTTCCCCACACTGGTCTTATTGTGTTCTCACACCTTAGCCGGAATTTGCTACTGTGGTCTACATACCAGCAAATGTAGTAACATTTGTGATGACTGGAACTTTGACCAAAAATCACAAGACCTCTGACTTCTGCCTTCATTACCTAACCTCATGCCAAAAGCACAACCGCAACAGTTTCCAAACCCAACCCTTTTATCTGATCAATGGATATCTGTAGGCCAACTGTTGATGAGTGATCATTTAGCGAGTACTTCCATAAATGTTACTGAGAGCAGAAGACACTGGTCATGTTTGCAGTTCATCAATGCAAGGGCCCTGGAAAAAAAGAGACCTTAAATTATGGAACTTACATACACAAGTAAAGACATAATGTACTTATTGTACAGTTTCACATGTTCACAACTGTAAGCCAGACAGACTAAATCCTCCACTTTAAGCCAAAAGCGAATAATACACAACTTTTTGAGCAGAGCTTCTGGGAAAGGTTCCTCCATATTGTTATTCAGGCACATTCCCACCGATATTGGGAAAGAACAATTTTTTTCTAGCTTAATCATGAGTAGGCAAAAATGATCCAATCAGATGACATGGAAATTATCATGTCACTCACTGAAAAGCCGCCCCCTGTATGATTACTTTAAGAGATTCATGTACATACCTGGGAGGATGGGACTGTGGCCATTTCTTCCAGGTCACCATAGCAACCGTTCTTGTGACAAATGAGGTTCCCCCAGAGCACCGAGCGGTTGCAGACGGGACATCTGCCCTCTACTGGCAGCAGGTGGCCGGGCTCCGATTTGAGGAAGTGCTGGGCCAGGCAGATCAGATGACAAACCATGTCACATGATGGCAGGAAGCAGGACACTTTATCTGAAGACTGACAGGAAACCGACGGTTACGAAGGCCACTGTTATACGGTCACTCACAACAGATTGAACTCCCCATAACACGTGATCACAGCCCACGATGCACAGTGAACACATGACAGTTCACTGATAGTTCAACAGTGAAGACTGCTGAAGAGTGCTGAAGGACTGTCGTACACACAATTTGCGCTAAAATCCCAGAGTGCAGTACATGTAAAAGTACATCACATTGAGAAAGTCTATATGGTAACTGCACATGTGTGTGTGTGTGTGTGTGTGTGTGTGTGTGTATGTGTGTATATATGTGAGACAGTGAGTGAGGGGAGGAGTTTTCAAACACTGAAAAAGCTCAAAAAGACTGAGTTCCATGGCAGGTTTCTATCTAACCAGTAGCCATCTTTTACGGCCTGCAGAGGGCAATGGAGTCTCAAACAGCCATCCACTGAAAGTCTTCACTAGACAAGAGCACCACGTCTACAACACAAAAGCACTGAGACATTACTGCCAGAGTGGATATCAAAGGGGAACAATACACCCAGCAGCGCACTGCAATTTTCAGGGTCTGCATATTTCAGAGCCAGCCAGTATGAACTATTCTGTGAGATTATGGGTTTTGCATGCTGTGTTCTCCTTAGTTCCTTTCAGCTGTATGCTCTATGAAGAAGAATTGTGTTAGAAGAGGAATTGCACAGACCAGCTGGCACCCTTTTGAATGCCAAACGGTTCACCCTCACCTTCACAGTTTCCAGACAGAGCTTGCAGCATTCCTTGACTCTGCCCTCTTCCTCCTCTCCTTGCTCCTGGCATGCCTCTGAGGCCGGACGCTTCTTCTTCGCTCGAACGCCCCCGAAGGTGATGGGCATGTGCGGGGGCGGCCAGAGCGCTGCGTCGAAGTTGAGGTGGTACTCCGGCCGAAGCCAGCGCACAGTGAGTGGAAGCCGGCTCCACGGTGCCACACGCAGCATATGGGAGACCACACGCCAGTGAAACTGCAGGCTGGACTCACGGCGCACCCGCTTGGCCACATGCGACAGCCGGCGCGAGAAGTGAGGGTGCTGCCATGCCCACTCAAACTGGCACAAAGGAGGTGGTGGAGGATGCAGAGATGGACACGTCAGCTTATTTGATGAAAAACTGACATATTTGCACTTTAATACAAAATAATACAACTGCAAAAGTGAGTCAATGTAGACCGTTTTAACACAACTAAGCATCATATCATAGTTTAGAGAACAACATGCATTTCTAAGTACTTGGAAACATTCAACCATTAAACTTATGGTTGTGTTTTGGTTTTAAAACTGGGTGCAACTTAATTTCCCAGAAGACATGCTTAGGCCTACCCTCAAAGCTGCTATGTCTGATGGAAATCCGTGGATGATGAGAACCATTTCCCTGTGAAGAAGAAAATGGAAGAGGAAGACAAAGAAGAGGAAGGAAAAGAGAAAATGGAGTGACAAAATTCATCGGCGGATAAGTCTAATAACTCACAGACTAAACATGCTTACCATGGTCCCCTGCCACTAGTTCTTTTCGCTCCACCTTTGTGCCGACCAGCGTTGTGTTGTCCTATTCTTCGTTCTGGGTTTACCGTGAAGCCGATATAGATACGACCCTTAAATTTGGGGTTTGTACAGTACAGCATGTACACCCCAAAAAAACTTTCGACCTCAAGAACCATTTGGTTAGATATACAAAATATAATTATTTGAATCGGGTCACATTCTATTTTATCATTAATACCTCTCCAACGTTATCATAGTTGCCTTATCCCCCAGCCAGCCAGCTAGCTAACATATCTTATCTTAGCTAACATTTCCAGTAACGTTAAGCAAGCAACCAACCACGAAACATGCCCTTGTTCATTTGACAGGTAGTGCTAATAAACTATTTGCAGACCTTGCTCTAGAACTGTTCTGTATTGTAGTTTTGAAACTGGTTATTAAACACAGCAATCTGAGAATAAAGAAAAAATAGTTAAAACCAATGTGAACAAAACAGATCTGTGACAGTGATGCAAAATGTTTTGAATTTCCTTCTTAGCTGTTCGCATGCTATGCCTGACTATAAATAGAAAACAATAGCTTTACTTCCTAAGTAAATTCCTCCAGTGCCATTTTCTTTTTAGATTATACTAATCTACATGTAAATAATTATATAGTGCAAAGTTTTTTATGTCTGAGATAGATTTAATAAAATCAATATTAACAAGGCAAACTTTAAATTGGGTCACAAAATTAGGACCCCGGTTAGATTCCGCCTTCCTATGAGCAAAAACGAAAGCTATTGGTCATTTAGTGCAAACCCGCAGATTCAATTGGATAGCTGTTATGTATTATATTTGTGCGACTTCCGACCATGCCCAACCGGTAGAAAAATCCATGTAAAATTGTAAATAGCGTGACTAAAATATATCACCGTAACGTGTCGAGTCGTTTAGAGATTAGCTTTCTGATTATGGCAATAACAACTGACCTCATCCGCGAGAAACTGATAGCGGAGATTGGAACAGTCCATGTGGTAGGCTATGTGATCCCAGACCCTGGAGCTTTAGTGTCAATCTTGATACATGTAACAAAATATGTCCACCGATTGGAAACGCTATGTTGATAGCATAATAATAATGAGCACACATATAATTGCAATCATATGCACGATCATACAGTTTTACAGTGTTAAAATCTTCTAAATCTCCATGTTAATATGCTGTGTCACAACCATGTTACGCCATTGTCAACATATTTGACACATCTTTGCGTTTGGATTTCTCAGAAAAGTGTAATAATTTGCCAGGTGTAAACTTCATAGCAACATGGTTTTGTTTAACACTGTAACTTAGTGTTACTCTAACTGAGAGTGTTATACAATAAATACTATTGTCACCTTCACTACTGTCACCTTCATCAGTCAACTAATCATCACCTATAACATAGCCACCATACCACTATGCCACCTTCAACTATTTCTAATAATGCATTGCGTTGACATAAAGCTAACACATTGTCTATATGTATGTCTCTCCCTGTCTATAGAGAGATAGACAGAGACAGATATATCTATTGATTAGTATGTTAAACACAAAGTCTACATGCTGTGTAGTAATTTAGAAATAATGTTAATTAATAATATAACTTGTTTTAATCAAAATGCATCATATTTTGTTTCTTTTGTGAATATTCAAGCATGAACATATACTTTAATACAGGTGTTTTGTGTAATGCATATCAATGAGGATCTGTAGTTTTAGTCACAAGACATTAGAAAACATCTAGTAATGAGAGATCATTTCACTTTCGTTTTCATCACTTTCAACCAACAGGATGTTGAAGATACCTCACCAAATAGATGTGCTGCTAGTTTCAAAGTTCTTGTGGTGTCTCCCCAGTTTGAAGGAAAGCCACTGTTACAGAGGCACAGGTAACAAGATGAAACATTCTCACGATGGGTTGAACGACACATAGTTGGACAAAATCAACACAGCCTTCATTTAGTTTTGACCATACTTTCTGATCACACTGTACATTTCCAGAATGGTGAACACCTGCTTGGCTGAAGAACTAAAGGAGATCCATGCCTTTGAACAGAAGACCCTAACACCGGAACAGTGGGAGAAACAGAAAACACAGTGACACACACACACACACACACACACACACACACACACACACACACACACACACACACACACACACACACACACACACACATTCATTCAATGACCATACAATAAAACAAGGACTGGAAAGACAAGAAAAGTTGCTATCTTCATACCATGGGCATATCCCTCATGCAACAAACCCTTTCACAAAAACGTACAAAAAGCATGCTATTATCTTGTACTGCCAGTTCACATGACAGCCTTGCTTATCTTCATCTACTAGTTTAAACAAGGTCTACCAGTTTCAGCTATCTTTGACATGTACACCGGAACATATTAAAAGTGTCTGTGGTAAAGGAAAAAAAAAAAACTTGTATGATTTCCTGTTTGGGTTGTGTGTGTGTGTGTGTATATGTGACGTCTCGTTTTCAGTAGCTTGCTATGAGGGTGAACTTGCTTGAAGCCAGCTCACTCAAGCTGCTTTGACATTTAGACAGAGAGGTAGACAGAAAATGGAGAAACTATCAAGCTTACTGGGGCTCACAAAGGCACTGCTGAGAGAGAAGGCCAGGAGTATTAAAATGGGACAACAGCAAAAAGCCCTCAGTGAGGGAGAATTGAGAGACAGAGCCAGAGGGCACTCTAAGACACAGCTGGGTGAGTAGACCACCTGAATAGCACTCATATCTGACTGTAGTAAAACCTATAGGCTGAGTGTAACTTAAACGTGAACAAATGGGTGTGGACAAAATAAACCAATTTTTCACAGATTTTGGTTCATGTTGTCGACCAGATTATAAAGAACTGCTCTCATCTGAGGTATATTTTGTCCTACGTGGGATGTTTTTCCCAAACGTAATTACCATTGTGTCATGAAGCCATGCGCTCTGATTCATACCTGTGAAGAAGGACAACGGTGCATTCCAGAAGTGGTTTCCGATCCTGACCACTAGAGGGGACATCACATGAGCAGATCTGTGGTGTAGCCACATATTTTCCACATTTAAAATGTGGAAAGGTTGGTTGTAAATGAACAAGCAAAGATTTCAGCAGGCATACAAAATAATGCATCAACCAAAACTGATGAGTTCATAGGAGTCCAGGATAAAGCTTTTTTTCTGTTTGTGAGGATGTGTTTATAGTGTATGCATGTTGTATTCATGTTGTGAATGCTCTCAGCCATGCCAAACTTGTGTCTATTCAGGAAGTACCATTCAGCCACAGGGTTCCTGTGGTCACAGGGTGAAATCCTCAGAAGTTATCTGCATGGTGAACATCTGCCTGAAACAGGTGAGAGAGCCATGCAATGTCAATGAGCCTGAGGTGGACATGAAACATAAACTTATTTCACAACGTAGAGTCTAAATAAAGCTTACTTTTTGTGTGTGTCTCTCTCTTTTATAGTTTATAGCTTATGCTTTCTTTTTTTTGTTGTGGGTAGTATTCTTTCTTTTAATCTTTCATAACAAAGTAACAATCCCCTTAGCTTGGCTCCTCACTCATGCCCATGTGTGTCTGCCTGCTGTTGCAGAAGAGCCTTGACTTCAGCTGTCCCGTGTGTGGGGAGACATGGGACTGGGCGCTGGCGAAGGACCAGATCCAGCTCTCTCAAGCTCAGGCCACCATCCTAGAGGCCCAGGTCAACCGCATCGTCCAGGAGCTCCCAGACAGATACAAGAAGGTGGGTAGCTTTTGTCATCACAGAGATCACCAGGGTTACATAAGTCAACGGCTTGTATTTGGCTTATAGAAAGTTGTTCGGGGTTAGTGTCGTAGAATGTTCTCAGTCCTCACCAATAATTCACGTCAGTCATTTTGAGTTTATTGATTCAGTGATGGTATAATGTTTGCAGCTGTGAAAGTTGGTCACTTTGAAACATTAACTGATCTTTTATTCAGGAAATGAGACTAAGTGATTGCTTCAGCTTTTTCTTCAGTATAGTTTCCACTGTGGGATGTAAGGTGCATAATGATTTACATGTTGAGATCAGAGTGATGTGAAATGGAGGAAGAGAAAATAAGAAAGTGCTTGAATGCACACAGTTCATGAGTTTCCGAAAGCACAGTGGAATGACATACCCTGTGTCAACTGTGTCGTTACTGTAAGTAGCGAGGGCAAAGGAAATCTTGGTCTTGGAGGTCACTGTGCTCTGCATCACAGACTTGGCGGGCAACATTCAGACATATTGAAACAGGTCAATGTTAGTTTAACAAAGAGCAGAACATCTCCCATTAAAACAAAAATGCACTCCCAGAATGCTTTTTCCCCCTTGGACCAAATACGATGAGTCCAAAGGCAACAGTGTGGAGGTAATTTGTTTATTCACGGCCGGAGCGGTCTCCAGAGATGCCCACTGGAGCGGTCTCTAATCCTAGACAACACACATACACACACACACACACACCCTTGCTTCCCAAAGTGTCATGGGAAAGCCAGGTAGGTGGCTTTTGTAACAAGTGCATATTTAATCAACCAATCACAGTGGGGGCCTGTATTACACGACTGCTGCACTGCTGTAATAAGCTGCATGAATAAATTCTACATGCATATAAAATTGATTCTTAAATTGACGGATTTTGCTCAATACATTAACCTCCTGCTGAGCTACTGTGGCCTGAAATACACAGACCAGGAGACTAATGGAGACACAGGAGATAAAAACACCTGACACAGATGCCACTAGAACTTGTATTTGTCAGAGTTTAATAAGTCACCTTGAGGTTGGTATACGTATCATTAGCTTCAGCCCATCCATTTTCCTTTAGTTGAGGCTTGTGGAAGATGGGAGAGCCATATCTCTCGTGAAACAACATGACATATGGCCTTTCCATGTTTGGAGCCTACTGTTATTGCTTATTCCTGGCATTGGACTTCAAATACATTAAAATGTATTCATTTAGCAGACCCTTTTATCATAAGCGCCTTAAAACAATTGAGGAATAGCATTCAAGCTTAATTGCAGAGCAGACATTCAAATGAAATTGATGACAAATTTGATCTGAGAACATCAATGTAACACTGATGTTACATGAAACCAGTGGACCCTTCTGAGTCATACCTTTTATTTAATCAGTTATTTATGATCCACTACACATCTTTCATCCCTATCTTATATCTCAGACATATCTTATATAAGAAAGCTCTTAAATCTTATATACAGTAGTCAGAGAGGCATTTAATTTGTAAAACACCACCATATACTCGTTGACATGTGATGATCTGTCTTACATTTGTTTCTTGGTCCAGTCTAAAATAACTGGATATGATGGTTCAATTAAATTGATCACAAAGGTTTCACAAATCGGTTATATTTTACGCAATGCATCCTGTGTCGTCACAAATCACACATGTTAATCACAAAACTGGAAAATGAACTGGAAACCTTGACCTAAAAATTTCCAGCTAACACTGAATATGAAACTAGCTGACAGATTTGGAAATTCAAATGTTTACTTTCAGCATGTACATCAGTTGCCTCTGCTGACAGACATGTTAAGGTTGTTGTGTCATAGAGTGGTATTCTTAACACTAGAAGCGCCATAATTTCATATCTACTAGAAATGCTGTAAGCGGTCATTTTGATCGTTAGATTTTAAACTCTGTTTTCAACCATCAGGACTGTATTTTTGCATTGTACATGCAACTTTTTAAACGGTTAGAATGACCACAGTGGCAGTTCTAGTGTGTATTCCCTGGCCACTGCCTGTGGAAGCGCAGAGCTTCCTCTGTGTTGTGAAAGAGAACCATAGTGGCATATGTCATGTGGTGGAGCAGTGTCCGGAAGGATCTCCTGTATGGCACAGCTGATTCGCCACCCCACCTGAAACTCCGGATGTGTTGACGACAACAACCCCATTCAGGTTTCTCAGTTGAAAAAGGTTATTTGAGGCAATGCCTTGTGCCTCCTCGACAATCTTTCACCACCCACTGCCTTCACATCCTGCTGTTGTACGTCACACCCACCTTTCATCTTACATCAGACAATCCCATCTAGTTTAAACCAGCTTTCTAGACTTTTGGTTTTATGCTTTGTGTGATGGTTCGGATTTACAAGTTCAAGTTCAAGTTACTTTATTTGTACCCAGAGGTAGATTTTGTTTGCAGTATAGAGTCCTCATACACACACACATATGGGGAACAAAAGAGGCACATATCACACATCATTCAATTTAAGACAGTGGGAGTTAAGAAATGGCAAGTTAAATAAAAAAAATAATTTAATTAAATTAAAAAATAATTAAAAGTTCTTACAGGTCCAGACTATACTTAGATATTGATGTGAACTAAAATATGAATACTTTTTCCAGTTTTCTCAAACAGAACAGGCGCTGATGGCCTTTTTTACATACCGCTTCACAGTTAGTTTCAAATGTGAGTTTTGAGTCTATTATCGTCCCCAGGTATTTATAAGATGGATAGATAGATAGATACTTTATTGGACACATTGAAGATTGCACACATTGAAAAGTCTGACCTTTGATTGATGTGATTTCTTGTGTCTTAATTTAGTTCCTAAAATCAATGAGCATGTCCTTTGTTTTGGCTACATTTAATTGAAGTTGGGATGCCTCACACCATTCAACAAAGTCATTAATGACTGGACCATGACCTGTTTCACTGTCTTGAAGCAGGCTAACAATTACTGAGTCATCTGCATATTTAATTATGGTGCTGTTGTCCCACCTGCTCTGGCACATGTTTGTACAGGATGTAGAAGCGGTGAGAGTACGCATCCTTGTGGGGAGCCGGTTGATGAGCAGACTTTGTCAGAGAGACTGCCATTCACTCTCACTCTTTGTGTCCTGTTTGTTTAAAAGTTAAGGATCCAGCCCACCAGATTATTGCTCAGCTCAAACTCTTCTAGCAGCCTTGTGGTTAAAGTATGGGGTTGTATTGTATTAAAATCAGAGGAAAAGTCAACAAATAAAAGTCTGGCATGGGAGCCACTGTTATCCAAATGCTTAAAAAGTAAATTAAGTAAAGTGACTGTGGCATCTTCCACCCCCCTATAAGCAAACTGCAGAGGGTCAAGTGAATGCTCTGTTTTCCTTAATATTTCAGACCTCACCAATTTTTCAAATGGTTTCATTACAGTTGATGTGAGTGCCACTGGTCTAAAATCATTGAGGGTTTTGGGGCTGTTGGATTTGGGAACAGGGACAACCACAGCATCCTTCCAAACCTCAGTACTAGTTGTGCCTCTAAAGATTTGTTAAAAATGTAATGGAAAGGAGGACTTAATTGTCTGGACCATGACTTTTGTTAACTCTTATGGAGAGGAAGGCTTTATGCACTTCTTTTTGTCTTATGTTAAAGTGGTGAAAATGATCATTTACTGTACGTATATGGGGTTTAACTCTCCAATTGAACTGCAAAAAATGTTTGCTGGTATCCTAGCTGGTGAAAACTTACACAATCAAATACACACACTCACACATACATATACATACACACACACACACACACACACACACACACACACACACACACACACACACACACACACACACACACACACACACACACACACACACACACACACACACATACTTACACACACACACACACACACACACACACACAGAGAGACATACTGAAAAACTTGCGCATAATAGCAACACACACACACACTCAAGCATACGTATCTATACCTGTTTCTGCCTGCCCTCACCTCTCCACTTCTCTTCTGCGTCCCCAGTGTCCAGTCTGCTCCTGCATCCTCAGTCGTCCGCTGGACAGCACGGGTCAGCCGTGCCCCTTCTCCAGCTGCGCCCGCTGTCCCCACACCCACCACTTCTGCTGGGCGTGCCTGGCCCCGTGGCTCTTCCCCGACGAGGCGGGCGCGGGCCAGTGCAGCAACGGCTCGTGCTACCTGGTGGGCACCCTGCTCTCGTGCGACGTGGTGACGGAGCCTGGCAGCTCGGTGCTGGGGTGCCCGCGCTTCCGCGCCTGCCCCAAGTGCCTCGCCCTCCTCTCGCACACAAGGGACGGCTGCAAGCACACGGCATGCCCGGAGTGTGGGCACGTGTTCTGCTACGTGTGCCTCCTGGACACTGCCGCGTGCCCGCAGGAGGAGAAGGAGCACTACCTCCCGTTCTGCAGGGGCCAGAAGGCCAAGAGACAGTGGTTTGTTACACAGCACGGCACGAAGTGTAACCTGCTGTCCACTTGACGGACGATATATATATCAAACCTACATCCTGTTTGGTGGGTCAGTTTCTGACTGTGCTTGTGCTACTGTGCCCTCTAATGGTGTGTGTGACATTAAGGGGATTCAGGTATCATTTGATTATTTTTACATTAAAATTGCCCTAATGTGTTGAGATCCTTTTTAAATACAGTAAATAGATTATAATAGAACAATGACTGAGGCTTAATGGAGTTAGAGATAATATTTTAATTTGAAAAATAATTCAAGTTCACTACACACTTCTATTTGCCTTGTATATTTTTTTCTATTGATTTTAAAATGCACATAGTGTACATAAACTTATTGAAGTTCACAGGTGCTGAGCAAATTAACTTGTTCACTCACACTGGTATGGTATGTGAACATAGAAGATCTGTTTATAAAACGAATATAAAACCACTGAACGGTGCTCCAATGTTCCCTCACTGATGACTAACTGAGATGGAAAAAGAAAGAGAGAGAGAGAGAGAATAGAGGGGTAGAGAGAACATGTGAAGACAAAGAGAAAAAGAGGGGGAGAGAGAGAGAGAATAAAGGGGTAGAGAGAACATGTGAAGACAAAGAGAGAGAGGGGGAGAGACAGCAACGTGGACACCCACCTACAGCACCTCCGAGTCTGGGTATTACTTCCACCACTTTCCCCCTCATGCTCATCCGCTCATGTGGAGGAGAAAAAAGAAGAGAGAGAATATGAAGGATGGAGAAGAGTGAAAGATTTGAGCATTTATGTGCCGATGACAAGACTGAAAAGATTTTTTTCCAAGCATGTTGTCTGTGAGGAGAATTAAAAAAGTGTCTGTCAAGAGAATTACAGGTTAGACATCACATAAAGAAAGGCTGTGTGAACGTCTCTACATGTATCAGATGTAGTGATAGCATTGCCATACAGAGAATGGAAGGACTGAAATAACTGAGGTCTGGCTAATGAGGTCATGCTAATGTCAAGACGGAAGCGTGAAGAGGATAAGCAAAATCTCAAGCTGAAACAAAACAAATGTTTAATAGTCTTGTAAACACAATATTTATACCATGTAAACGTGTAAAGTGTTAAAGATGACATAAACCAGATATATTGTTTTATGTAAAGCCTGCTTCTACAATGAAATCAATTGTTGACCTTTTAGCTTGTATATGGCAAAGGTTGTGCTCTTTGTTTAAACCACACCGGTGTCAGTCATGTAACACAGCAGTCTGTATGCCTGTCAAGTGTCAACACTGGCAGTGTTAAGTGTAGTGTTTGTTCTGGTGCTATGCCTGCTGTGTTGTGTGCTCCATGCAGGCCCTCCGTGATGTGCATCAGATGTAAGCCGCTGTTTCAGCGCGGCTCAGGTGCACCGAGGCATGAGGAATCCGGCACTGAGCAATGGAGTGTCTGTCAATTACGTTCCATTAATTCAGCTTCCAACGGGGCTTTTGTTAACACCTCTTTTCAGTCCTCATACAACAAAGAAATACATTTAGACATACACAGAACAAATATATTGACGCACAAACATAGAGCCTAATATGAATGAGGTTTGGCAGATGTTGAGAGATATTTTGTGATTTAGTGACATTATCAAAAGTGTGGGTGCATACACTTAAAATGATGCCTTTAACAGCACACTTGCTGCAAGTGTAAGCATTTAACCCATGTCCTCATCTCCATATCTCAATGTTACAGTGTTTCTATGCTTCTATGACCAGACAATCACTGGTCAATAGCTGACTGAACAAACAACTACATTTTGTAGGCTGAACTCTCATTATTGTGACTGAATGCAAATAATATTAATATTGGATTATCTCTCAGTACAGTATATAATAATAGTAAGTCACTATACAGATGTACTGTAAGGCCTACACAAAACCCTGTGGAGTAGATTATGACCTTTAGTAGAGTCACCCTGCATGTGATGATTTATTGTCAATATGTACATACAAACATGACAATTCACAGTTAATTGTTCCTTTAGAGTGACATTGTTACTGATGATCTTGAAAAACTATATATTGCACATTTAAAAAGAACTGCAAATGAAAATATAGTCTTTGCTTACGGATTAAAACTTGTTTTTGCACAGATTCTCAGTGTCCAGTTTGCCTCTGCATCAATAAAAAACAAAATACAATACTTGAGGTGGTTTCTTGACACTGTCCCATTGTCCAGTGTAATTGTGCATTGTAAGAGCAAACTTGGACATAATAAATAATTGAGATATAATATTAATTTCCAGGTGCCCCTTTATTCTGTAGAGCTGGTTGTTGTTGAATCCATTCTATTTTAACAGGGATCCGACGTTTGAACAATGTCATTTCAGCATTCTCCAGCTTCACAGGGACCCGTTTGATCCATCTGAGAACCCTTCAGACACTTCGCTTTGTCGGATGTCTAGCATGGCATGGAGCTCCTCTGGTGAATATCCCAGCAGGCCTTGCAGGTTGCAAACAAAGCGGTAGACGTAGCGCTTGCCGGCCGTCTTGTGGATGATGTTTTTGTCATAGTAGTATCGCAGGCCTCGGCTCAGCTTCTCGTAATTCATCTTCGAGTTGTTCTTACGGCGTCCCCACATCTGAGCCACCTGGAATAGCATTTTTGTAGTCAATTTGTAATTGTAATGGATTGTAAAATAGTGTAAATTATTGACATTGGCAATGTGGGGGCCAAGCTGAACCTCCTAGAGGTCAAATAACACAAAATTGTTTGTGCATCCATACAGTTGGAACCTTCAGTCCATGTACCAAATGTTGGTGTTCACAGTTTTTCTGCTTGGCCCCCAATAATAAGAAAGAGTAAAAAACTGACCAAAATGGGGAGGCAAGTTGCTAGCCATGCATCAAGGTACCAGCTATGAACTTTGTTTCAGACTTGTCCTTTCATTCATGGTGAAGACACCACTGTCAAGATACTGACAGCTGATTTGATAATTCAATAGGATTTTGGACATTGAAGGCAGCATGAAGGGTACATATACACAGCCTTCAAAATTATGCAAAATAAAAGCAGAATTTTATACAAAGTTTGATTCGGACATGCCTACATATGATCCTAAGATGAACAGGCAGTGGTTACCTCATCAGGGTCAGTCAGTTTGAATTCCCATCCATCTCCTGTCCAGCTGATGAATGATTGACAGCTCCGATCAGTCAGAAGCTCCAATAGGAACTGCCACAGCTGAATAGGGCCACTGCCTATTAGAGGCCACAGAAAAGGATGAGAGAAGAGGTGGAGTTTACAAAACAGTCAGTGATATAAAAAAAAAGGTCCCTATCAATATTTCAAAAAGCACAGCGTGTGACCACATCACCTTTCTGTTGTAAACAGCTGATAAAATCCTTAATTATTTTTTCATGCAGTGGCAAGTTTGTAATTGTGGGCATATTCCAAAACCAAATTCTACTTGCAATAATAAAAAGCTCCATGCTCCTGTTTTGAGTCTTCTTAGTCATTTTTCTCAGACAATCCTTCAGAATACTCGGTGTAATAACCTCATTGCATCACATGGCGTGACATGACAACCTATAGCAGTTACACAACAAGACGCCTCTATGTGTTACCAGTATAACCTGCCAAGACGGCGGCTGGGACCACAGCTTTGCCCAGGTCTGCCTTGTCCCCCACAAACTCCCTGAAGCTCATGTGGGAGTGTGGCAAGGTGAAGGCTGTGTCCGGCAGGTGACCCTCCTTCCTGCCATAGTCCAGCTCCTCGTGGAGCCCTGCCCATAGCATGGGTGCGTCTGTGTCAGCCTCGGTGTAGCACAGCGGCGCCTCTACCTCCACAGCACACGGACCTGTTCCTGAGACAGACAACACTCATGACACAGAGCATATGAAAGATATTCAAAATAGGAAAAACGTTACATTGTTGTGTGATGTGCAAGTCACCCCGCTCACAATTTGTTTGATCAACTGCCCTCTGGGAAGAGGTACAGAAGCCTGCGCTCCCGCACCACCAGACTCACCAACAGCTTCATATACCAGGCTGTTAGGATGCTGAACTCTCTCCCCCCTCCACACTCAGCTACATAACATCCTGGACTTTGGACCCAAAATGGCTGCCTTGCACTACTCCACTTGCACTACTCCACTTGTACACTTTGCAACTTGTTGTTGTTGTCCTGTTGTCCTGAAAACACTTCTAAACACACTTCTGCTGCTCTTACATAACCTGCACCACTATGCCACTTGCATACTTAGGTCAAACAGAACTACCTCAGCCATTTATTGGCCTGACTTTTGCACTATTATACTGACTACTGTATGCACAATTGCACAATTTCAACTCAAATTTTGCTGCTCTTATTTTCTTCCTTGTATGTGCCTTCTTATTTTTACTTTGTATATTGTTTACTTGAATGTTATGTTTGTCTGTGGACCTAATTGGTAAAATATGTCTTGTCTCCACCGTGGGATAGTAGGAAACGTAATTTCGATCTCTTTGTATGTCTTACATGTGAAGAAATTGACAATAAAGCAGACTTTGACTTTGACTTTGACTTTGACTTTGATAACATTTGAGGAAAAAAATCTTTCTTTCAGAAAATTCTCCATTGAAAACATTCTGCAAACCTTGAATGATATGAAATTCTTGCAATCCATTTTTACAGTGATTAAAACATTATGTAGTACTGGCCCACTGTTGAATAACATTCAACATGGGATGGTGACTGGGTATCAAGAAGTGAATCTACAGTCAGAAGAGAATTTGCATTACCTGGTTCATTGATGCTATGGTAGTCCAGTGCAGACGATGGCACCTCTTGAGATTTTCTTAAGTGTGTCTCTTCCCTAAGATGAGTGAAGTCGTGGTGTCTAGGGCTCACGGTGTCCAGAGAGAGCAGATGCACAGTCTCCGATGCTGCATGATGGGAAAGCAGTTGGTAGTGTGGATTGTCTGTAGACAGGGCTGAGCTACTGTCTGGGAAAAAATTGCAGTATTATATGTTTGACTAATATCTAGAATATCAAGTAGAACACATTATCTGATCTATCCCAATGGTTTATCTATTTATCTTCGTAATATATCTGTATAGTGGCTTTTTGGTATATTATCCTTATCTTTGTAGTGATGCTGCAATTGTACCAAGTTTTTTGTATGATGTTGAAATAATAACGTCCACCTATATAAATATAAATATAAATATCCACCTAAACATGAAAAAAATGGCATAAGGTTTAAGATCTGTGGTCACTGTGTAAATCCTTGAGTTAAGCTTGTGATTGTAATTTGTGGTGCAATATAAAAACAATTTTACTCACCTATGCTGCATTGTGATTGGCTGAAGGGGGATGATAGGCAAATATATTGGCTTTGGTCAGGTTCACATTCTGTATTACACACATAGAACCAGAGTTAACAGAAGCAGTCATATAACTACATACAGTCACAGATGATCAGTGGAAGGTAAATCATTAAATATAGTAAATGACAGCTGAATCTGATTATTTCTTTCTTTCCTCACAACACATACAGTATCTCCATGTTAAAGTCATCCAGTTGGGCCTGCACAATCAGGTGCTTCACAGCGGTAGGATAATAGACTATTAAAGTACTGAAAGTATAAAAGTAATGACAGCAGACTGGAGCTTGCAGGATTTAATAAGTGCAAAAAAAACGTCTAACGTTTCTCTCTGTCCATTTTGACTCTGGCGAAGACACAGCAGGTTTCGAAATTTATCTCCATGTGTTTACCTTTGTGCATGGTTTCCAGGTGCTCCCACAAGATTTCTCCTGCGGTGCAGTCAGAGATCAGAGCCAAGAAGCCCTCTCTGTCCAGGCTGCAAAGCTCACTTCCTCGAATGCCCCGCAAATCCATCCCCAGGCTTTGCAGGCCGAACTCAGCCTGGCACCAGTCTAACCAGTGGTCAACATGCCACTCTGACCACAAGCTGGGGTCTTCCATAGAAAAAAGAAAAGTTGTTGAATTTATTACGTTACAAACTAACTTATATTCCGAAGGAACAGTTTGCTCAAAAATTAGAAAAGGTCTCTCTTCAAAATCATTGACTTAGACCTCTCAAATGAAGGAAATTGAATGACATTCATTTAGCACTTTTCTTGACTCCCAAATGACTCATTGTGGAGGACCTCTCCTTTGTCACCCCAGAAAGTTTACAAAGTTTTGGTAGTCATAGTGGCAAAATGAAAGGAATGTATTCTAACGGCATGAAGAATAGTAGATTTTTGTTGCTGTTTTGTTACTGCTAATTTACTTATTCCTTTAGTGTTCAACAACTGATAAGCTCTACCACATTTCACCTGTGCACAAGCTAAGTGGTTAAGTGTAGAAGTCAATGGTCATCCATGGACATAACTATCTTTAACAAATATAGCGCTTATTACCTAGCCTTATCACCTTATTACCATTCCTTATTACACTTAAATACCTTACAAAAACACTGACATATTGACAAATATGCTGCAATCAGAACTATACACTACTCCATCCCCAAATAAATATGCTGCAAGCAGAACTATACACAACTCCATCCCCAAATAAATATGCTGCAAGCAGAACTATACACTACTCCATCCCCAAATAATTATAAAGGCGTATCAGTCCCCTGGGCAGGTGGTTCTATCTCAGAGATACAATGACGCTGCGGAACCGTACCCCTGGGGAACCGCAGACGGCTCCTCTCCTGAGTGAAGCCGGCGAAACTGGCCCTCACTGCCTGGGTCAGAACCTCTTTACTGGTGGGGGTGAGAGGAGGCACCTCCAGAGGATCGATCCATCTCTGACAACAAACGAACGAACAAATAAACGACAGAATGACAGACAGAAATAAAGAAATACAGAATTAAAGAAAAAAAGTCAGAACCTTGCTGATTAGATACAAAACAATAGATGATACTACATGTTATTTAACTATCAAATTATGAAAAACATTATTCATTTGTGGTGGTATGCAGTGTCCTACTCTTTCTAAGCTTTTCAGGGATATTTTCCTGAACTTGTATAATGTATCCTCCTTCTGTGGTTACATTTTGTTTGTATCCAATCTTTTGTCAAGTCCACTCACATTTGCTTAGATATACACATAGACAGTCCTGCATTGCTGAAATCAAACACAAACGCTAATTCACATATTGAATATCTCAGAGAGACTAAGAAATAGGTAACAACCACTAGTTGTGAAGTAATATGACATCTTACCATACGAGTTCCAATCCATCCTGAGCATTAAAGCAAGCAAGTAAATAGAAGGTAGATACACATTAATGTGTCGAATAGGGGTGGGGAGGATAGGGGTTTTAATATAGTCCTGGGAGAGAAGGAGGGAGGTTGAGATGGATACCTATCAATCATCAGGCCATAGGGCGGGGGAAGAAGGGACCTCAACCAATCATTTTGAAGAATGGAGTGTGAAACGTATGGAAAACCAAGACTGTAAAACATTTCAAGAGTGACATGATGCATGTAAAACCAGAGATGCTCAAGTTAAAATGATCATGTATTAGAATTGAGGAAACATTTTGTTGACCGACATAGGATGAGTTTAAAAGTTTAAAGCTCTACATCTTTTGAAAAGGCGGAAACTGTCCCTGGATCAGGATTTCCTTCCAGGATCGCTGGGAGCTCACGGACACAATGGGCACTTCTCTTTAGAACTGATCTACCAAAGTCGATGTTCTCTTAACATGCAAGGGTGTTTTGTTGATTTCTTCTGTGATTTCTGTGATGTCAATCAACACTTTACTGGATATAACTATAAAGGGTTCCCTCATCTTGTGGCAAATCCATCCCAAAACACACTCACTCACACACACACTGTGCTGGCTTAACATGTTACTTACATCACAGTGCCCTTCTTAATCTCAGTGTTTCAGGAGTGTGTGTGCAGAGAGAGAGAAAGAGAGGGGGAGAGAAAGAGAGAGAGAGGGAAAGAGAGGGAGAGAGAGAAAGAGGGAGGGGGAGGGTTTAGAGCTGGTATTGAGCATCCCTCTGAGTGTTTGGTTCATAGGAGGCGGCTACACTAATCCACAGGACTGTCCTGCTACTGAGGCGCTCAGAACCAGGAGACCCAACTAGAACATTAAATGCCATCTATCTGGATAAGGATATGACTTGCAAGGGTTTGGTATGGATCAGTTAATAAGGAAGTAAATAAAGACATAGTCTGACAGAGGTTAAGACTTTATTCTATTACCAATGTCCAAACAATGACAGTTATGATTGTGTTTCAAGAAAATACAAAACAATAGTAGCACATTTAGTTTGTCATGAAGTTAAACCTTAAGTTTAG
The DNA here is from genome assembly GCF_046254945.1 of Alosa pseudoharengus. Taxonomy (NCBI): domain Eukaryota; kingdom Metazoa; phylum Chordata; class Actinopteri; order Clupeiformes; family Clupeidae; genus Alosa; species Alosa pseudoharengus. Next base: position 23,243,191 of record NW_027468640.1, read on the forward strand.
AAAATATACAAACAACAAATAAAACCCTCCCGACTCCCCAAGTCCCTGGGTTTATGCCGCATGATGCAAGGCAATATCAATGCAAACTTGAGTGTATTATAGAGGTCAAATCCACCTATAGTGTTCAAACGGTTACGACCTAAGTGACATTATTTGCACAGGGAATACCGTATTATTCAATTAATTTCACAGATGCAGTATTTGCAAATAAAAACTCTAAACCACAAATCTGTGTTTTAGGAGTGAAAGTTGGTGTGTGAAGTCGTATGGCTTTCAGGGCTTTGTGATATACTCCCCAGGTGTCCTAATCAGCATATTCAGAGAATGGGCCCTGCTGGTGCTGGTGCCCCCATGAGATGTATTGTGACAAAAAAAGCCAATCTTTCACCCCTTCAGTGATTCCACTACGGTCAAGTTCGGCACAACCACTTCCTCCTCTGCCATCTGCTTAATATCTAGCCTCAAGCCATTTAGGGATTTACCGTTGGTAAAAACATATATATATCATATATGTCATATATTGAGTATTTCTAAATAACAAAATTAGTAACCATAAAGTCATAAGTTCAAGGGTAAAATACACTGGGGATTGTTTAAATAAATGGTCATATAGGGTCTGCATTACACAAGTTAATGTCTTAATGCACTTGCTCAGTTTATTGCAGAGAGGACTGCTTGCTTACACACAGGCCTCTACTTAAACAACTTGGCGAACTTAAGGATGGTTGACAGGCACATCTGTGATAAGCCCATGTAAGGATTTTAAGCACCATTCAAAATGCTGAGGTCTGTTTGTTTCTATTTCAGTGTGAGCAAAAAAAAGGACATTGTGAGTTGAAGTTTTTCTAATCCTGCACTTCTTTAAATATATTGTTAGAAATGTGGAGTTTATCCTGTGTGACGAAGACATTACAATCCATCATTTCCATATTGCATGGATGGGAGTGCATTGCTCATATACTCTTGGTTATTGGTGTGCGTGATGCTAGACATGACATGACCTTCTCTGTCTAGCTTGAAACGATGTCTTCCAACCACCTCTCTGCCTCAGTGCACTTTGGCTAGGGTCACACCACAGGTCTTTTCAGATTTTTTGCTCATATTTGACTTTGTTGTGTGGCTGTTCACATTGTTTTTATTAAATGTGGCCAATATCAGATTCCTACCCAAGTATGGACTGCATGCACAGAACAACGAACGAACACACGCACAGCACACCATAGGCCTATTGACTACCTTTGTATCCACTGAGTGTATAACCCACACCAGAGCCATAGAAAGAAAGAGTTGCGACATTCTTTGATGTCGCCGCCACGCGATCAAAAGTCCCAAAAAACGTGTGCCGAATGGCTGTAATGCAGGCGGGTGGGATGCATTTCTGGATGCTGGAGGGTGGAGGGCGTAATCTAGTTACTCATAGACAGCTGTCCAAGTGATTGGCCCGTTTTCAGTTCCGAAACTTCCATAACCCGGAAACTGCCATGGAAAAGCGCTGCCATCTCTCTATTACGGGAGTGTCGCTCGAATTCTAATGAATGTCGATCAAAAACGTAAAAGTCAGATGAATTCCAATGTTCAGACTACACGTCGCACTGCAAAACTGTGTCGGATTTTAAACCACATATGGAAATGGCCCCAATCACGACTGGAAAAAAAGGTAGATTTCATGTGATTTGTGCTGTTCTCACTGTTTCACGTGAGACAATCGGATTTGGCCTGGTAGTGTGACCCTAGCCTTTGTTATCCATCATTCTAATGGGAAGCGCCAGAGAGGAACCTCTCAAGGCCACCACTGAACCCGCAAATTGTTCATCATCAGAACAAGCAATTTTCTCTATTTGTGAACTCTTCCAAAGATACAGGTTTTCTCACCAAAGGCTTGACTGAAAACATACACACACACACACACACACACACACACACACTTAAATGACAGAATGTTTTGGGAAAGTCTGTATGCTCAACATTGTGGTATTGTCATTTCCACTTAACATAAAGCAGTCTATGGGCTGCACTCTGTGAAAACAAAACCACATGGTTGTATTTGTTCACTGAAAATGTCAACTATTCTGATGAACTAGTTAGAACAGCAAAAGCATTAAAGTCTGACGTTGACAGCAGTTGAGTGAGTGCCCTACAAACTACCAGCTGGCTCATAAAAAAAAATGTACCGACTGATTTTCTTATTCACTTCAGTTGTCAAGCATGTGTTTGTTTTCACCGAATTGTCCCAAACTGGAAGTGGCTCAGTTAAAAAGGCCGGTTCAACCACTTTGAACACTAACCTGCAGATGGCACCATCCACCTTACTGTTTCCACTTTGCATGGGTTTGGTGACCTACCATGACCCTGACAGCATCTGCCTAAACCTTCAGCCCAAACTCTCACATCTGTTCACTCACTATCTACTCCAGCACACTGACCACCTGTAGCCAAGCTGATGAAGACCAAGATCAACGTTCCTCGTAACTCACACAGACAGGACGTTACTGTCCCACGCTTGTTTATTGTCCCATCACTGCCTGAGTCTGTCGGTTGTGTAGCCGCTGGTGGAAGCGCAGCCCGCCGCTGTTCCTGAAGGACATGCCGCACTGGCCACACACGTAGGGCTTCTCGCCCGTGTGGATGCGGAAGTGGCGCGTGAGCGCCCCCGAGTGGCGGAAGCGCACGCCGCACGCCGAGCACGTGTAGGGCCGCTCGCCTGTGTGGATGCGCAGGTGCGTCTTCAGGTTCTCCATGCGGTTGAAATCGCGGCCGCACTCGCCGCAGTGGTACGGGCTGCGCCCCGGTGGGAACTTCTGCTGCTTGGGCGGCCGGCCGCCGGGACGCGGGCCTGCGCTGTTGGCCGGCTTGGAGCGGTGGTGCTGGCTCTGGTGCCGCCGCAGGTCGCTGGGCCGCTGGAAAGGCCGGCTGCAGATCTTGCAGACGTGCTGCTTGTAGGAAGGGGGCAGCGCGGGGAGGTTGGGCCTGACGGGAACGCTGTAGTTCTGAGGGACCGCAAGGGGCAGGGGAACAGTGTCGCTGGGCTGGTACATGCCGGGGAACACAGGCAGAGTGCCCACTGACGAGGAGCTCATCTCAGTAGCCTGCATGGTGACTGCCATTGGGTGGGCTGAGGACACAAATGGTATAAATTATTGCTAATACAGCTATTTGGACATAACACAGTATGTCTATGCATACTAAGTATGGCAACTCCTAGCTAACCAAATCAAAAATGTACACCACTACTTATATTAAGGATAGAGACCAGAAAAGGAAATTAAATGCTATCTGGCACTACCCTGTAAATCCAGAGTTCTCGCGAGAGCACAATGGAATTGTCTCTGCGAGACACTCTGGCAAAGAGCAATGATGCACGTTACTTTTACCCCAACATTCCGGGAAACCAGCTAAACTGATGAAGACAGCGCTGCAACGTTGGAGGACAGTACACATTGGTCGTAGTGTTATCCGATTGTGTCAAAGTCCGAAATCAGAGTAAACATGGTCTAGTGTTATCCAATTGCGTGCAGTGAGATGCATGCTTGTTGCCGCCCCTCAAATTGGGCCATTACATTGTTCTTTGCCAGACCCTTAATCTTTCTAGATTATCAGGGTCTGGATTTTCCAGGCTAATCTGGCACCCTCACTGTGATTATTTCGGTCTCTTACCCAGGGCATGGCTGCCGTCTTGGCTGAGTGTGTTGGCCTCACACCCGGGCAGGCCCAGGGGATCCGGTCTCCAGTCCTCCAGCATCTTAGACTGGGCCAGTGAGAAGCCGTCGTCGGGACCCTCACCCACATCATCAAAACCAAGCTGGGAGTCAGAGCCCGAGACTGAACCAGAGGCACGGCCCAAATCTGGCTTTTCCTCTTTCACTTGAACTTCTGCTGAGGATTCATATGACACATCCTCCTCATGTAGATCTGATTGGTCATAGTGATCTACCATGTTCTCATTTGGTAAGCATGGAGCCAGTGAATGTTGTTTCACATCTGCTATGAGTTAGAAAGGACAGGACAAAAACGGTTAACAACACAAACAATAGCTACACACTTTCTGACTATTTATATGTATTTAATTCCTACCTTTTTCCATGATTGCAACAGGGACTAATTCCTCACTCGGTGTCGGGTTCAGGGTTTGTGAGCACACTCTGCCGTCCTCACAGATCTCACTGAAAGTACCGTCGAGGCGTTCACAGCTTGCCTCGGCCTCGACAATTAGATAATCACACTTTTTCTTTACAGAGACACTCACAGAGGTCTTTGCTAGATCCTCGCTGTTTCTGACGTGGTTTTCCGCTTTAAGTCTGTCGTTATTGTGCGGGCTATCTGGTTGGCTCGAATGACTGACTGATAACGGGACTTGACCATCTCCTGCTGCGCACAAACGTGCTGAATCCAATTCTTTTTCGGCTGACTCCAGGCGCAATTTCAGAGACTTATTCTCACGCAGCGTTTCGTGCATTTGGTCGCGCACATCGCCAAAGGCTTGTCCCACTAGTTTGCTGACCTCTCGCACAGCTATCTCCACAGCCACCTCAAAAGCGCCGTGGATCGTGGCAGCAAGTTCGTCCTGAAAAGACATGGAAATATCGCTGCTCAAAACCAACCCGGACGAACCCTGGGCAGCAGCCATGGTTTCACGGTCTCTTTTGCTCCCGATTGTGGTTTTAAAGCGCGGTTTCATCCTCAATAAACTCGTATGACAAGCTCTCGAAACAGGATACGTATAGAATTCCTACTGATTCCTACTTTTTACACAATAAACAAAATGGTAACAATAACGTTATAGTGATCGTCGTATCTGTAACAATAGTTTCATTTCATTAGCCTAGCAGTAGTAGTACTATGACTGGACTGGACTGGGTAACAGTTAATTAGCAGCGCATCATAATCAATAAGCCAGCTCCTGCTTCTTACCAACATCTCTCAAAACAATGTCGGTACTAAAATAATTTTCAATCTACACTCTGTTGCATTGTCGTCCGTGTTCTCGTGGACCAAACAGAAAATTAGTTTAGGGGCTGTATGAACGTGTCCTCCATGGTTTGTTTACAAAGACAGTCCCTGACTACTTCCGTTTTCCGGTTGCAAGTAGTGGCAAATCACTGTTCGCGATATTTTCAAGTGAAGGCCATGTGAAATGTATAAAACATGTTTTATGAAATGTCGTTGGGGAAAAAAATATACAATGCATTACTTAACCTGTCTTTGATTAATCAACAGCCAAGTTTTCTGGATTTAACACAGATTAAATCACTACAATCTTAATATTATAGCACAATCTACAATCTAAATGACTAGGCCTACAATATATAAAGCACAATGTAAAATCTACACAATTACACTTTTTATAGCCCAATCTACAATCTACAAATTACTACAATCAACGCGGATCAGTTTACGCATGTCAAAATGAGCGCTCTGTCAAATAGGCGTCCCCTTGTGGCGAACTGTATATTTGCAATGTCTATGATGCTTGAATTTGGGGTCACAAAATAACAGTCATATAATGAACATTTTGGGGAAATGGATCAAAGCTATGAGTAAGATGCGTGAACCTTGTAATTACTTCACAGTACCTCTTTTTCCTGAATAATTTTGGTATTACAATGAATTATCTGTAGAGATTGATAAAGCCCTAGCAGTAGAAGAGGAAGGAAATAGAAGGCATATAGCCTACGCCTGTATGCCTGTATTAAAATTTAGATGTTTTCCCTTCCACTCCACCTTTTTAGGCTGTTTAACAGTTGTTGACACTCTACAAACACACGTTTTTATGCTTTGGATGAAGACGTTGACACTGATGACTAACCTCTCACACTAAGTGATGATAATGTAACGTGCCAAGCGAGTTTGACTGTTCGGTTACTGACGTAAAAGGACCATAATGCTGTGCGAGCACGCACATGATGCTTTTTGTTTATAAGGTGTTAATTCACTGTTTACTTGGATGTCAAGTATAGCATGTTAGTAATATCAGCCGTAAGCTGAGGGTGACTTGTGCCTTAAGATGTGTGTTCATTCAGTGCCACCCTTTCCCGCTGTTTTGTGCCAGGGTATAAAAACCCTATGCCGCCTTGGCATGGGGGTCAGTCGGTTTTGTTGAGTGTTTCTGTCTGCCCAGAGTAAGACAGAATGTTTCTGTCTGCTCCCCATGTGAGGTCGCCTGAAATTTAAATGGGATCGGCTGAGATACTGGGTCTCTCACAATTGAACAGTATTTTGCATAAAAATATACATAAATTAAACTCAAAATAAAATGATTAAAAAACCCATGATATCCAAGTTAAGTAACAGATCCTTCATTACAATCTAGTTAAAAAAATAAATAAACTTAGACAGCTCGCATGATATGTTTGATTGACGGAATTATGCTTGATCAATGTTTGAAACAAAGTAGCAAAACAACCAGGCACGCAAGGACATTTGGGGAAAGTCAAAGTACTGCTCTCGTCTGGATGTTGCAGCAGAGATGAGTTGAGCTATCTCTCGCAATATGTGAATGATTGTGGTCGCCAATGTTTTGTGACATCAAAATAGGGTCACTTGCCAAAAAAGGTTGGGAACCACTGCATTAAACACTATAATAAGTTATAATGCAACTTGGTATTACCCGTCCCTCGGTCTGGCTATATTATCCAGGTATATAACACATCAACATATACATACATACAACATATAACACATTAGAACACATCAAATGCAATCTTGTTTGCTACTCAGAAGATTACATTTGGTGTGCACACTGCTGTGTGTGTATGTAGGCTCAAGGGTTATTGTTAGATGAGTTTTGGTCTATAGTCTTATGCATTCTGGTCTTGTGAGAGATATGCATTTGACCAAAGCGATTAGTGCACCTTTGTTCCAACACTGGCTCTCATGTCATGTTATGTCAAGCAGCCTGTGAACTGAAATAGTCTTCTCCCTCTCACACACATAATTCACATAACACAAGACTTTCACAAAAACAATTATTACTGCTGTTTTCAAAGCAGTCATTGTTTTGACTCCTGAAATCACCAAGACCAGCAGAACCACAACGCAAAACAAACACACACACATCATCCCGGACATCTCCTAGACTTCCGCAAACAAGCCGTCACACACTCCCTTCATGCTCGATTCATCAGAAGCTCTGTCAGAAGCTATGATGAGGCTCTATGAAAGGAGTGACCTTTCTAATGAGTCATTCTTCATTATGGCCTGGGATATGGTGAATGGAGCTGACGGGAGCGATTGAAAGACCCAGTGTATTTCGGCACCCAGTATTTAGGTGCCCAGCATGATGCCCGCAGGGTCGACCTGCCTGCCCCTTATCTGGAAATGTTAATGAGTGCACGGGGCAGCGTGCGGGTCTGAGGAAGCGCAGCGAGATGTTCGCCATCGCCCTGCAGGTGGCCTGAGATGGTTAGCAGGAGAGAAAGGTCACCTTGTCACCTACCCCCCCCCCCCCCAATTTCACCACCACCATTCCACCGGTGACTAACCCATCCTACACACGGTTATAGTTTCCAGTTGTCTTGGGACATGCGTAATAACAGTCACCCCTTTTGTTTCAAACTCCTCGGTAGTGTTGGACGGGACGCGGTGTTCAATAACTCCAACGGAGTACTGAGTAGTAACTAGTGGCTGTATAGAGAGTCACCATCCAGGGCTCAGTTTGATTGTGATGTGTTTGGGCATGTGAAAAGGTGCTGGTGGTAGGGACACTCCGGGGCAGATGAGCCAATTAACATTTGAGTCACTTCTTGTCATCCGCAGCTTGCTACTGTGCACAGAACGTGGAGAGAGAGAGAGAGAGAGAGAGAGAGAGAGAGAGAGAGAGAGAGTGAGAGAGAGAGTGTGTGAGAGAGAGTGAGAGAGAGAGTGTGTGAGAGAGAGGAATGTGCTAAATGGCTGCCAGTGCTTTAATCACAAGTGAGGTGCCTTTAGTGTTAATTTAGTCAGACATCAGCACTGTCACACCACCATGGGAGGATGCACAGACAGAGTTCATTGACGAGCCCAGGTTACTCATTTCATAGGTGGGAGAACTTGGCAGTGACTCATTATGTAGTCAGTGTACAGTAAGCACCTGATTTTGTGAAAGTGAAGAGATATAGTACTGTATATGCCACAAATTGACAGTCAGATTGGGATTCAAAAATGTGTCTTAGAATTTTCTTGTGAAATGATTTGGGTAGAACTACAAAAAGTGAAGATTCAGCTGATAGCAGGTGCTTTCCCCTTCTCTTGGTCAACAGGAAATAAGGCTGTGTTGCAAAACTGATGACAACCAAAAACTGGTGAGACCTCTTTTCTAACATTTGTTTTGATTAAGCCGATTGAAGCATAGACCTATTTCCAGTTAACTCACACAGATATGGGAAATAAGTCTTCAGTAGATTCAGGAGCTTTAATGAATGCACAACACCCCTATTCCATGTAACAGCTTGAACTGAAGTAACTCAGTTGAAACCAAATGTGTTATTCTTAACATCTTAATGTCTCTTAAATTGCAACAGAAGCAGTTATGAAGCCTGTTGCACCAGCTGTGACAACTCCTCAGAGCACCTCACTCAACCTAACACACACACACACACACACACACACACTCGCACACACACATGCATGCACGCACGCACACACACACACACACACACACACACACTGAACTCAAACACACAGCCCCCATCATCATGTCCTACGTATTCTCCAGTGAACCAATCAAAGCCCTGAACCTCACACATAGGGGGTGTATATATAATCCATGACTATTGGTTCGCCACACAGACCACTCTCAAAAGGCGACAACACCTGCTTTCACTCTCCGGACTTGACCAAGCTTGACCAGCCGCCCGCCCCGAGCCATGCTCTGCTCCCAGCTCCAGCTCCTGCTCGTGTCCCTGTGCACCTCCGCACTCCTGGGTCGGACCAGCGCCGCGCCACAGAGGGACGTCCTGGAGCAGCTGCTCAGAAACAACGGCCATGGCAAGGACCCCGACCTCAGTGAGGTGAGGAGGATGAAGATGATGATGATGATGATGAGGATGGTTAAGTTAAAGGATGGGTGTCTGGGATGGTGGAGGAAGGAGAGAAGGAAGGTTATAAGGATGGAGGAGGAAGGAGAGAAGGAAGGTTATAAGGATGGAGGAGGAAGGAGAGAAGGAAGGTTATAAAAAAGTTGTAGTGGTGGCTTAAACACATATTATGTTGGCGTAGGTCATTGTAGAACATTGCTCTTCATCATATCATCACCATCTCATACAAGCATTAAGAATGCACATAAACAGTGTACACACTGGGTGCATAAAGAATAAGTGGGAGAGAGATTCTATTTGTATATGTCCTGGAATTAAGGGCTGTGATGTCAGAGATGTGATAGGTTCCGAGCAGTCTTGAGCCTTGAGAATATGAATATCAGCATTGACATGAACATGAACTGGAAAAACACTATTTTCAAGTGCGACTGTAATTGGTATGCCAAGCAGCAGCACCATGGAGCAACAACATGATGATCAGTTCATCATACTAATGTAATTCAAATTGGCAACAAACCTAATAATAATAATACTCTACCATCGCCATTTGTTGATTACATCTTATTCAGAAATTATACAATAGCAAAAAAATATATTTTTAAAATATATATTATAAAATATATATTATAATAAAAGAAACATTTTAAATCATAATAATATTTAATATTTATATGACTTATATTTAAATTTGTAATATTTATATTATTATTTATATTTATTATTATTATTATTAGCATTGGTTATAATTGTCACTAATCGATTTCTATCGATGTCACCATTACTGTTGCTATTGCAGTAGAATGGTAAGTTGCAGTTGTACCTTGCTTTTGGGTCACCCCGTTTAACATGCACCTGCCCTCCCGTCTGGCCCCAGGATGCAGCCGAGATGCTACGGCTGAGGATCCTGGCTGACCTAATGTCCGAGGGGGAATACGAAAACCTCCTCCCAGACCGAGGTCCACAGGGCGGCCGCGACCAGGTGCTGCGGCAGCTCCCCAACTCCCAGCGGGAGCGCAAGGCGGGCTGCCGGAACTTCTACTGGAAGACTTTCACGTCCTGCTAGCCAAGGGACAGCATGGAGAGCTACGCAGCTCCCAGTTCAAGAGGGGTGGGGTGGTGGGCAGGGGACATAATCATTTGTTGGTAGATTTAAGGTGATTAAATCTCACTGCTCCATTCATACTCATACACTGAATGTCACTGTCTGTCGCTATTTACTCACAAGGTCACTTTTTATGACTATGCTGTACATGTACCTGATAACATTAGCATCACTAAAAGTGAGTTTGAACAATTGCAATGGTGATAAAATGCACAAATGAGAGGTATGAATGTCAGTGTAAATGAAGATCTCTAGTCCCTTGAAAGATGCCAGATATTTACTGGTATGTTTGACCCTACTGGATCCCACAGTAGTTGATGTGGTGGCAAAAAGAGCTTAAATCATGGAAAAGTTTGAATGTATTGCTTAGCTTTCGACCTAAGCACAATGAAGTATTGGGTTTGTGCAGCTGAATGTGTGTGTGTGTGTGTGTGTGTGTTAGTCTGTGTAGGTGTGTTTGAGTCTTGGACTGTGAGAGGCCACTGACAGACACTTCTCACCAATATTTTCATTAAAAGTCAAGTGTGTTTGTATATGCCTCAGGCCCTTTCCTTGGTGGTGGTAGCAGTGGCGTGTGTGAGTGTTGTGTGTCTGTGTTCGCACATTTTCTTTTCCTTTTCTCACTTCAAAATATGTCTCTGAAAGGGAAACTTAGCACACACACTTTGCTTCTGCCAAATGTGTACAACATATATAAAAGAAGAGTTAATTTGCAGAAACAAATACTCTAAGCTCCAGTTTAATGAATTTTCATAAACCATTCTCATGGTGGATTTCAGGTAATATCAAACAAACTGAAGTTGGGCTCTTTTAATTAGATTTATTTTTAGTTAATCAAAATAGCCCAGATTCAGTTTGATTGATATTACTTGAAATGCACAATAATGCACAATTAATAACTTGATTTGTTAAAAAAGGATACATGTTTTTGCAAATTAACTTAAATGGAACTTTAATGTCAAAGAATAACACCAAAGGTAACATTTGTCTGCTTTGAAAATGGATGGGTTTATGTATGAAGTATATACTACAATTCAATGACAGAGTAAAGCAGATGTTGCGCACACAATATTCAAAATAAACCACTCAATCACTCAACTCATGCACCAAAGCACACGGCTACAGGCCATTCAGGAGTTCATAGACTGCCATCTACAAAGGTGGACCTTTGCAAAATGGTTTAACTACTTGGCAACAATGTAAATTGACAGGAGATGTTAGTCCAAAAAGACCACACAAGGACAAAAAAAATGACAAATACAAAATGAACAACACCAAAATTGTCCTGCACATATTCTGAGGGAAAACTACTGACCTAAACTATGACTAATGCACTGACTTAACAGTGATTGAAAACAAGACTGACACTTAAGTGAAATGCAATAAATTAACAAAATGAATGTGCAACTTTAATCCAAATTGATGTTAAAGGTCTTTAAGTTACATTTGTTGTGAAAATAGATATCAGTTTTTTTTTTCCTTTTGAAGAGGTTGGGGAGCATTTGATGAAAACAAACAAAAAAACAAAAAGAACACAAAATGGCACAGACAAAAAAAAGTTCCTATGTTTTGCATCAACAGTTCCATGGTTTCATTTTAGAAGTTGCAAATAGTGGTTAAGAAATGCACATAAAGATGACACACAGTCTCACACGTTGCGATGAGCCAATCTAACAAAAAGCCTAAGCAGAATCCCAGCCGGTCAAAAGATATCGTGGGTCAAAAAGGGCTTGTGCTATTTTGTTACTGATAAATTAGACACGTGAGGTCTCCACTTCATAACACCGGCATTTTTCACACGTGTTACCTCATCCTCGGCCAACAACTAAAACTCACCAACCAAACGGCAATCACAAGAGCCCTTCGTCCACATGTAACTTTACAGATGAATGCGAAAGGCAATTCAAAATTATTGCATTACAGTCATCTCAGTTAATAGCAGCTCTCTCACTCAGAATCAAACCATGACTTAAGTAGCTTCCCATGACCAAAACGATAACACCAACCTTTTTAGTGCCATTTTCAGTTACACTTTAATATTTAGCTACTGTAACCTGTTACCTTGTAGCCACCCTATATGTACCCTGTAAAACAATGTGTAACATACAAAGTCAAAACACGTTGCTAGCTTGTATAGGCTCAAGGTTAAGACTGGGGATAGGTTGGGGCACATGAAAGAGTGTAGAGTATCAACATACAGTTACTGATAATTGCCGTGTTACACGTATGTAACACAAAGTGTTACCTTCTAATTTTTGTTGTCATCACTATCTTCACTACCATGTTTCTGTCAAAACATTTCACCTATCAAGTCCTTCACTTCACAGCAATTCTCACTTCATTTATCTACTTGAGACCTGTTTTTGTCTCAATCGCCATGGTAACCAATATTATCCCTGTGGTAAGAGGAGATAAAAACAACACCTCTTCTCTACTGTACACTGCGCTAAGGAATACAAAATGTCCGCCACAGCCTTTCAGACAGTCTCCTTGCACCACCCTAGTCACACTACCACCCTCCCATTATAACATACTGAACAGATAACAAACTGACAACTGTACTGAGGTGGAGCAAAAAACACCAATGCATGTAGTTTCATCATACAACCTTGTTTTGTTTACTATGGTATGGCTGTCCCAAAGCAGAGCTATTGATTTACAGCAAAGGTGAGTGGTTGTATATGGGGGGGGGTACCCCTGCTGCCAGCAGCTCAGGAGCATAGTATAGCACTCACTTGAGTGTGGTCGGGTACTAGGGAAGAACTGGGTCGCACTGGGTACTGGGTGCCAACCCATGTTTCAGTTCCAAGTTCTCTATGTTTACCTGCATTTAACTAAACCCAAGAACAGGAGTTACATTAACACAAAAACAAAACAACACACACAGCATCACCAATAGGAGTCAATGTTATATTGTTCAATTTTGAGGTGGAATTCTGAACAGTACGTTTCAATCACTTTCAAGCATCACACATATCTGATTATGTCATACCACGCGCGCGTGCGCACACACAGACACACACATTCTTCAGCTTTGGACGTTTGTTCAGTCGGACTGTATTGGCAGAGGGCAGATGGGCAACAACAGAGAGGTTGGGCACAGTCAGGCAGGGGGGAGGGGCAGTAGGCAGGGCAGTGGGCAGTGGGCCTGGCGGCTCAGCAGTCGGTGGAGATTTTGGCGGAGAGGTCCTGGATGCGGCGGGCACTGCAGCCCTTACACAGAATGTGCCCGTCCAGGGGGTAGCAGCCTCGGCCCTCGCCCTCTGAGGACAGGAGCAGACCACATTCCTACAGACGGAGGGCGGAGACGAGCAAACAAATCAAAACAACATTCATGCCATGTGCCATCTGACAAAGATAAAGGTGTGGACAAGCAACTTTACAAGGAAAAGTAGCAAAGTTATAAAAGTTATTGGTAAAAAGCCAGGCCTCTCTCTCTCTTTCTCTCCATGGTGTTATCTTGTCATGTGCCATCTGACATAGATTAAGAAGGTGTAGACAAGAACTTAACAAGGCATCTCTCTCTAGCATGCAGTTGGTCCAAAATGCTGCAGCTCGTCTTTTAACTGGTACCCGCAAGCGTGAAGACAATGTACAGCACTTTGGTCAACTGCCTGTTTTTAAAAGTGCTATATAAATAAATTGATATTGACCAGGAAGCGGGTACTAATGAAGAATATCTACTTTTGTGTGATGACATGCAGAATTATATTACAGAAAAACAGGATCCTGCCAAAAGCACTCACACTTTCAGTCACCTCCAAGAACCTAACCTTTTTTTTAGTCAAGTCAAAGTAGCAAATCTCACCTCACACTTGTAACAGTTGACATGAAAACTTCGGTCCAGGGCAACTATCCTCACCGTCTCCTCCTGACCTGGCTCAGGCATGATTGGCTGCCCGCACACTGAGCAGCGTGGGGCGAACTTCCTGTAACACAGGAAGTACCAGACAGTACCCTTAGTTAAATCATCAGTATGATGAACTGCATGCGCACTAATGCAAACACATCCACTCATCCAGCCAGAGTGAGAGCCCAAGCACTAGCCAGGCGGGCAGAGAGTCCCACAGATAAGCCCATACAGGTTCAGTTCCATGAGAGGACACCTTCCAGATCATCTCTACCATGATAATAACGAAAACTGCTTTTGACCAAATAACGGTGAATTTATTTGTAAGCTGAGAAGCAAAGCTCATAATCCTTTAAAGCCCCCACCCTCACAGACAGGAATACAAACAGCTTAGGTTTATCTCACCCCCACCCCACCCCCGATGAGCTGGAGAGAAGCCCCTGAAATAGTGGCGGGGCTTTCGCACACCGTCGTTAGCATCAATGTTAGCATTAGCACAGAGGCCCTGCACTTCAGCAGCAGCTGCCGCTAACGTCATTGGCTTACCTGTGGAAGTCGTCGATGCAGTGGATCTGGGAGGTGGCGTCCACGGTGAAGGGCACCCCGTCCAGGCAGCAGTTGCAGACCACGCAGGTGAAACAGCGCGGGTGGTAGGCCTTCCCCATGGCCCGCAGGATGCGGTCCAGAATGGGGTTGGAACACTTGGAGCAGCGCTCGAGGGTGCTCTGGAGCAAAGAGGGGGGGGGGGGCATAAACAGTTAGAGAGGGGGAAAGAAAGAGTGAGAAAATGATGGATGGATAGAGAGGCAGAAAGAGAAATAAAGCAAAAAAAAACTGACAAAAAGAAAGATGGACAGAACAGGGGGAAGAGAAAAGAAATACAGTGAAGCACAGGGGTTGGATTAATGTCTGTTCCTTTTGGAAGTAGGTAGGCAGGGAAAAGGGGGAAAGCTATATAAAGCCTTCCATAAATGCAAGTTGTTGTTTATACACACACACACACAGACACACACTCTCACACACGCACAGACACACACAGACACTCTCACACACGCACAGACACATGCACAGACACACGCTCACACACACACACACTCACACACACACACACACACACTAAAGGACCACTGACTATGTAGCAGCCCTCGCAGTAGCTCTTCTTGTCCAGTGCGTAGAAGGGCTGGCCCCGCAGGCGGGCGTGACAGGTGATACAGGTGAAGCACTCCACATGGAACACCTGCTCCATAGCAATGCACCCGCTCCCGTCTCCAAGAACGTTGTCACCACACCGCGCACACCGACCTGCCAGACAAACAAGCAAACAACTGTCAGATCCTGAGCCTTTATCAGGTGGCACCATCCGTAAGCTTTCTCTCTTCAGTTTCTAGTCGATGTGCTAGCCCTACAACATTTCATTAGTTCACTAAATAACTCACATGCACGCACACGCACACACACTCACGCGACTGAATTTAGATTGATTTGGACTTACTTTTGAACTCACTTTTACTTTGGACATGCGTGAAAAACAATTATAGATTTTGCATGGCTTCATCTTCCAAAAATAAATCAATGTGCTCAGCTGCTACAATATTGGTTCTTGTTTCAAAGAGTTCAAGAGTACTTCAACATTGACCTCAATCTGTGACTCAGGCTGTACTAGAGTTAAAATAATGCCCAGTGCATTACAGCACAGGGTAGTAGGCCTTGTTAAAACACTTCATTGATGAAGTGTGTGCATTTAGATCCCTGTTCAGATAACCAGATCCACTAATTCAATCAATAGTTTTCCAACAGTGCTTATGATACTATGGAGGTTAAACTTAACTTGTGGGTCATTCCAGGTCAGATAAGATAAGGTTGTTGCTGTACCGTCTCAGATTTTGTTCAAACCTTGTATATATCATGAATGGGTCCCAAAACCAAGGCCTATAAATGTTCAAATCCTACGTCTTCATGTTTTTCTTTTCAGCCCTTGATATTACTTCAGTTTGACAGCGTGAAAAACCCATTATATGGGAAGCAATGTTTGGCCATTAAAGGTGCTCTAATCGATGTTACGCGGTTTCTAAGCTAAAACATTTTTTGTCACATACAGCAAACATCACCTCACCATCCGCTAGCTGCCTGTGCCCTGAATACACTGTAAAAAAAAAAACGTGGTCTCTATGGACAGCCCAGGCTCCAAAACCGTGTAAGGATTAGAAGCCTTAAGATAAGGTCAGGATCTCAACACTAACCTGTGGCACATTCCAGATCCACTAATCCAATCAATATTTTTCCAACAGTGCTTGTGATACTATGGAGGTTAAAGTTAACTTGTGGGTCATTCCAGGTCAGATCAGATAAGGTAGTTGCTATACCGTCTCAGATTCTGTTCAAACCTTGCATATATCATGAATGGGTCTCAAAACCAAGGCCTATAAATCACCTCACCATCTGCTAGTTGCCTGTGTCCTGAATACACTGTAAAAAATGTGGTCTCTATGGACAGCCCAGGCTCCAAAAATGGCAACAAAAACAACTTGGTCCAGCCTGGACCATAAAAACATTACAAACTGTTCCAGCCAATCACCGACGAGATGCGCGTTTTGAAGTTTCAAAATTGCACGGGAGGGAGGAAGAGGGAGTAGCGAGCTAGCTTTCTGTTTTGTTTGAACATCAACAGAAATTACATTACCCAACATCACTTAGAGCACCTTTAATATTTAGTATTAAGTATAAAAATACATTATATTATTAAGGTTGTGCCAATATTTGAGTTCTCCACATATAATAATGATCATGAAGGATAAAACAAGGGAAGATGGCATTTTGTGGGCACAACTCAAAATGGGTATTTAGTAAACAAAATATTAATGTTTATACTTTATTGTATTTTACTGTAATGTATTTGCAGACAAATTACTTATTGGTGTTATGTGGTATAACAAATGACTATAATAGCCTCACTATCAACCTTGCACTCATACTGATAACGTGTTTGTCTCCATCCTACAAAGTTTGAGCAGGCTAGGAATAATAACATACTGATGTCCAAAGATCGTTCTTAAGAGAACCTAAGAGCCTAAGAGAAACTAAGGCAGAATGCCGTAAAACTCCCAGTTACGGTTCTTTTGCTTTAGGCTGATTATGCTTAATTAGTGTCCAGGGCATATCCAAGGGCAAAGAAAGTATGGAATTTAACAGTTATTGTACAGGTCTTCGTTTTTGGACCAACACATTATGTTGACAAACTCTGAGCAAAATTTGAGACGATACAGCACCCATTTTCCTGGATCCTGTCTGATTTGACACAGAATGACTCTAATAGCCTAGTTTAAGGCCCATGTTTACAGTATACAAATGACTGAACAAAGCAGCCTCTTGCCTAGATGGCTTCTAGGATGCGCCAGCCAAGGCTTGACCCCAGAGGGAGGCATTTTACAATCAGAACGTACCAAAGTATTCCTCGGTAGGGGGGTGGTTCATGTCATAAACCAGTTTCTTTGTGAGACGATCCAACTCTTCTTCAGGCCTTGGCACAGCCCCCTGCCACAACAACAAAACACTCACATCAGGAGCATTCCAAATACCATCAACCAATCAGGAAGCAACAGAACAACATACAAAATGCAACACAATTCCTCCAAGACTCATGAATCCAGCCTTTGCAGCCATGATCTGCAGTGCTAGCCATTTCTCAAAACATATAATGTAGGCACTCCTATCCTCTTATAGTAGTATTGACAGATGCAGTGGTACGTCCTAGCTAAGGTCTCCTCTGCACTTTAGCTTAAATGTTATTCTATTGCTGTAAGTTGCTTTGGATAAAAACGTCTGCCAAATAAATTAATGTAAATGTATATGCAGAGGCATGAGACGGCAAGGCTCTCTGTGGACCCCCCCTCCCCTCACCTTACTAGGTTGATAGGCTGGACTCGGTACCGTCCCTGAGGCATCAGGACCCTTCTTGGGCGGCTGGGGTCCCTGGCTGGCTCGGACTCCTGACGGCGCTCCTCCTGACCCGTGCATCTCCTGGGCCTGCGGCGGGGGCATGGAGTACCAGCCCTGTGGGTGCTGCTGCTGCTGCTGCTGCTGCGGGTGCTGGTGGTGCTGGTGGTGCTGGTGCGGCTGAGACTGGGCCTGGATGGGCAGGTGGTCCTGGTAAGGCGGCCGGTGGTCCTGCGGCGGGGGGCGGGAGGCGTGCTGGCGCGGCGGCGGCGGCGGCGTGTACGCCTGCTCGGCCTGCCGGCCCGTCTGCGAGTAGGTGGTGACCGGCTGGGCCGTCTTGACCTGGACGCTGAAGCGCGGGCCGGTCGGCGTGGACGCCGTGGTGTAGGACGCGGGCACCGGCTGCGGGTAGGGCTTGTGGTGACCGGCGGCCGAGGAGGACGAGGAGGAGGACGTGGAGGAAGGGGAAGGGTAGGAGTAGTCCAGCTGGGAGTTGTACGGAGAGGCCTGGTGGTCGCTGGCGTATGGGGGAGCGGGGTGGTACTGGCTCTGGGGGTGAGGGTGAGGGTGAGGGGGGTAGCCCATGGACGGACGGCCTTGGGGATGACCCCCTGGTGGGCCCGAGGGCTTGTAGCGATCCCCTGAGAGGTGCTTATTGTAAGGCACATTATCATAAAGCTGTAGGGGGAGAGGACAGAGATCAGTCAGCTGACTGACAGACTCAACTCATAGTTCGTCCTATTCACCTCAGTAGCATCTAGTCCATTAGCAACACAATTTCTTACTATCAATCTTATCACTGTACTCCTCCGCTCTTTGTGGTCTGTTGTGAAATAAGATATTGCCTCTTTCCCAGCTGTCTTTATGCAGCGCTTTCCCAAAAGAGTCAGTGAACCTCTACAATCTTTTATGCAAAACATCTAAACCTGTAACCATAAATTCCAAAGACAAGTCGATACTTCTGAAAGTCATAAATTCCAAATGCAAGTCCAAATGATTTAAACACTACTGAAACAGAGAATGAACCTGAAGAAGCCAACGGCGAAACACAGCATTCACTCCTAATAAACAATTTCTTATATTAGATCAGTGGGCAGTGATGATCTCTATTTTTTCAACTACTGAAACAGTGTTATTAGTCATGCCCACTCTGTGGTGGTGATGATAAAGACCTGAGTGCTTGTGCTGTGTGGGTGGCTGTCCAGGTCTGCGAGCATGCAGGTCAGTGAGTCGATCTCAGCGTCTATGTTGGAGTGGTGCTTCTCCGGCCCTCGCACCTGGAAGAGAATGCACCCAATGACCAGTCCATATTAATGCTTAAAGGATAATTGTAAGGACCGGGCTGAGCTGGAAACAAAAGTGGGTTACCAGAGGCTGCCCAACCCAAGGTCTCACAACAACAACAACCAAAAAATAGAGGTTGTTTGCCGAACACAATAAATGTCTTCACTTGTAGCTATGATGGACACTTTCTGTCTTCATCTTCACTCCACACCCAAAAAAGACAGAGCTGGCTTTGAAATGACTAATATCTCCTGTATTTCTTTTCTTTACTTTCATAACCTCAATTAAATGATGAAATGACACACGATCAATTCCAATTTTGCTACCTGCATGACTGCAACAAATATCTAAAAAAACAACAACATTGGAAGGTTTTTTTTACAGTTTTTCTCAGTCGCTTTGGTGCTTTTCTCAGATCAGAATGAAAATTCTCATAACTATTAGTTCAACTTCCACAACATTTAGTCATTTGTGCACATCATAGTAGCAATTTCTCCTTCCTCTGAACAAATTGCAAATGGTTTTGAACATGTATCAGTTGCTTGTCATGTCAGTCAAAATTAACTATACTTATGGATGCTGAATGTTCCCAATAAAACTAATAGTCTTCATTTCATTGCTTGTCATTACATACAAAATTGGTGAACTAGTTATCAAATTCTGTCACAATGCTGTAGAATTGCAAAGAGCATATACATTAAAACTGTGAAACATACATAATCAGTGTCTTGTACTCACTTACTCCCCTAACTACATCAATTTGTAACTTTACTGTAGTTTTCAAATGGCTCTATAGTGCGGTCTTGAGTATTTTCAGGTAGTGTCACCAAGTTCTGACCTTTTTTTGCATGGGAAAACACTGAGAGCATAAACTGTCGTAAAGAAAACATGACAAAGCCATTTGACTATCTTGTTCATAAACGATGGTGTAAAGACTTCTCATTTTGATGACACTGGCAGTTTCATTGACATAAATACTTGCTTTTGAGGAATGGACTATCCATTTTGAGCAAGTGACGTGCTTTTACAGGTTATCCACTAGGTTTTGCAGTTTGCACTAATTGTTTTGAGAAATGCACTGCTGTGCAAATGTTAATAGTGATGTGAGAAAAGCACCAAAGCGACTGAGAAAAACTGTAAGAGGATATCGGTTTGACCCACCTGATGGTCATAGCCTGCCATATGAGGATTCCATGTGTTGCGCTCGTCCTTGGGTCCGTGGGAAGGGGGGTAGTAGTGGTCCCCAGATTTAGGAGACAACGGGCGGAAAGCTACAGAGCCGGGGTCTTCAGGGTGCTGCATGATGCCACCTGATAAAAACACACACACACACACACACACACACACACACACACACACACACAAACAATGTTTATCTAATGAAAGACATTTCAAGTACTCTGGCAAACAGTCAGACATGACATCAGCTGTTTTCCCCGGTGTCCAGGCCGACCTGAAATGGAAAGATAACACAAGACCTTGGGGAGCGGCTACAGTCATACTGTTGGAATGCAGATGTGTTACTGTTACTGTAATGTAACCAGACGCCTTCTGCCAATTATCCGTATATGGAATAAGCTTAGTAGTCCTAAACGAAAAGCTCATTTCAATAAGGATCTTCAAGTTTCCTGTTGAGTGTAGGACTAGGCTTAATTTGAGTAAGGGAAACCGGCGCTTTAACCTGTTGAAGAGTACGGTCACAAATATGTAATTAGAATGTTCGCGAACCGAGAGTTCCGCATTATGATGTGAAAATAACCAGGAAGCAGGAAAATAATTCACTCCTAAACAGGTTAAGCTTACTGGCAGGATAAGAGGAAGTGGGTGAAGGAAACATGGCTTTTTAGAAAACTGGGACTGGGAGTGAAGTCCTCCACCAGTGTCTTCACACTCTGAGTGTATATAATGACTACCACAAACCATCAGTGTATAGCAACTACTGCCAGTGGAAACTGTATAATACTGACAATTAACATTGAGGTATTAGTCACAGGATATAAAATAACAGGTAATAAATGCTCAGTCACACTAAACCTAAAAAATTATACTGTTAGACCTGTTAACAGTCTCATTTTCAGGTCAGAACATCCTGAATTCCGGATTAATCTGGAATAATCACATCCGTGAAACAGTATGGTAACACGCTTAGCATCTGCTAATTCTCACCTGTCGGGCCAGTGGCGATGTACCTGGTGGGTCCCCCTCCACCTCCCCCTGTGACACCATTCTGCTCATAGGCACCGTACTTGGGCCTCTGGTCAGCCAAGACCTTCATCTGGGCCCGGTAAAACGATTGTCCAGCGTGTGACATGGGGGGCGTGGCTCTCTCTGGGCTACCTAGGGTTCTCGGAGGCAGCCAGGTTGGGCCGGACATAACGGTGCTCTGCAGACGATAAGACAAGGGAGGGGGTGTCATTCTCATGTGAAGACGACAGGTAACCCACAGAACAAAGACTGAGGAAAAGATGACATGAACATTAGGTCCAAGAATCACTTGTAAGCCTCTATGAAAATAACAAATGATCTCATTCGTATGTCAAGAAGATGGGGCCCTTGGCTGAAAGATGTGGGAACAAACCAAAGCCACCTGAGAGACCCCTTTTAACTGTTTCCAGAGAAGTGGAGGTGAGGTAAGTATATCTGCTGTTGTCCACGCCCATTGCGCCTTTGCTAACCTGTACCTTCTTGATAGATAAGACATATAGTGATATGAGATTCTGCACGTCAGTTACAGTCTCAGTCGTAAGGTATGTGTGTGTTTATGTAATAGGTAACCAAGGCAACGCCGGAGATGCTCCTACTCTGCGTTTCCTATGGTAACGTTTGAGACCACTTTAACAATAACCTCCCAGTTTCAAAGCAGGAAAACGGGAATCAGTCCCACACAAGAGGGGAATTCCAGTGGCACTTGGACAAAAAGCCACTAAGTGGGATATCTGACTATACTCTATATTACACACACACACACACACACACACACACACACAATTCCCACAGGTGCAGGACACTAGCTGGGTTCCTCGGTCACCGGTGGGCTACAATTGGTACAATGGCCATTGTTCCAGGAGTTTCAACTTCACAACAAACAAGCACAGAAAAAGTATAGGAAATATTGTGTAATGATGGATCTTTTTTCTAGGGCACCTGGACTATCACACAATGCATTGGCTTTCAGAAATAAAGGCAATTTAAGGTTTGACTAGGACTATTCCCAACACTCTCACAGGAAACCGAGTAGGCTACAAGTAGGATGATGGGGCTGTATTATAGGCTATTCATCATGCACGTTATTCAAGATTCCAACTAGACTTAAATAAAGTGGGTCTAGGCATAAATCATCCTACACTTAACGGTAGGCCTATTGGGCTAAATGTGCAAGCCATTAATGAAGTTGCTCTCTCCATACCGGCGGGTTTAATTTCAGCCTATTTCCGGTTGACAGCAAACTCAAACCCGAGGTCTGAGGGCCAGGAAAACATATAAACCTACGAACCTAGGCTATCATTCAACGATGAAGTTGCCAAGCCTATGAAAAGTTTTATTGCCTCAAAGTTGTAATACGCTACAAGCCCTCCTCCTGCAGAGAGTGTTTTCTACTCAATGATGTCTATTTTACGACAGAATGTTGAGGACTGACGAGCTACGTTATCAATAACCGTTACATTTTATATAGCCAGTTCGTGACATTGCCATAATAATAATCCCGCTGAAAACTTCATCGCGAGACGAAAACCGGTAGGCTATAAGAGACCGGTGTGGAGCATTTAGAAGAACAATGAAGCAATAACGAGTTTCCGTAGCCTACCTCTTAAAATCCGGGAGACTTTTCCAAGTCTACGGTCGCCTCGTCTTCACCCTCATCTGGGAATGAAAGGGAATAAACATGATGCAGTGCGAAGATAACAAATTGAACCAGAATGTGACGGAGTTCTCTAACGAAACATCGCGTATCCAACCTTGCCAAATAACAGAACGTGGAGTGAGCTAGCTTGAGTAGAAACGACCACACGCTGTGATTGCAACAGTAGCCACAGCATAGGCGACGTTACAAATAACCACTCAGTTAGGCTACTGTTACATTGTATTTCTTTCAGCAACAGTCAGCATTAGACCTGCTATCGGAATAAGGCACAATCTCCTAGGCCTATATATCTGCCGCGTCTAGCTACTAGCTTGTAACAGAACTTCGTAGGCTATAGTGTGCTTGTTAAGCCACTTGTTTATTAGTTAATGTTAGCAATGCAACTCCATTCGTTAAATGAATGCAAATGATCACCTTAGGCTACTGCGTAGGTTACACTTGTTGCGCACAAACAACCAGCTAAATCGCTCACTCGGTCATTTTTATCAACTGTTTAATTCAGATAACGCAAACGTAAACTTTGAAATGTGCTGATTGGTCTCAAAAAAGATTGATTTCTGTAACCTACTTTTGCTGAGGATCCGTTTTGTCACAGGCCCCATGAACTCGTCACAGCATTCCAAACGCGTGACGTAGAGTCGTCGCCTTGCGAGGTGGTTGCGGTAAGCACATTTTAGTCAGGCCCGACACTGTCTGTCCCACATTGGGTTGACAGATGGTGCCTTTCCATCCTGGAAAAAAAGTCCATTGCCTGGGGTGATCTAATCCAGCGGTCTATACTCTCATTCATCTGTTCTAGGATTTTAACCACAACACTCTCAAATGGCAAAAGATATCATAAAGATAGGGGGTTTTATTTGGGTTGTCTTTCATTCAGAATAATAAGCTTTATTTGTAGTCATCTTGCAAATAAACATAATCATATATTTTTCTCACGCACACTTGAGGTTAGAAGAAATAAGTTAATGCACTTCATTTTAGTTCTTGGCATTTCTTGACTCATGGCATTCTGACATTAGCTTGCATACTGAAATCTCACCAGCAGTGACCCTAGTCAACATGATAGGTTTTGCTTACTTAAGTGGAACTTACCATGGCTGTGAGATTACAGGTAGGTCCTAGTTTCTAGTTGGTGGCTTCACACTTTTAGTTTAGTTTTTAATTTCTACAACACATTTTGCTTAACTGGATGACTATTATCTATTCCTCTCTATATACACCACTTAAATTCTCTCCAACAGATTATTTCACCTATGTAACGGTATTAGGTGTACCCCCTAGAGTCAGAGTAGGTTGGCATCATCTGAGATCCTTCTTAGAACAGTTCCTTCGAAGAATTCAAGGAACAGAGGTACCTGGTAGAAGAAACGTCACTACTACTACTACTACTTGTCAATTCCAAGAAAACTAGAGCAGCTACCATCCATTAGTGAAAAGGTAAAATAATTTTAATGACATATTAGACATTAGTCAAGAATGCTTGTTAATGGAGTTATAGCAGAACAAGAAACAAACTTAAGTTAAAGTGTTTGTGCATGCAGAAGGATCAGTGCATATATCCATGTAGGCATTGAACTAATATGTTTAATATTTTCACTTTGTATGATATGTTAATTGTCGTCTACATTGCACTTGTGTTAAAACTACAAATAGTACTGGAAAATCTAAACCATTAGTCTGTAATTGGATTGATTTATGCATGTAGGCCAAGTTGTAAATTTATCTCTCACAAATGGGCCATGACTATGTACATAGTCTATCTTAGAAATGAATATATATATATATATATATATATATATATATATATAGAGAGAGAGAGAGAGAGAGAGAGAGAGAGAGAGAGAGAGAGAGAGAGAGAGAGAGAGAGAGAGAGAGAGAGATCCTGAGGGAACTGTAGGAATCCAATAAGCTTATATTAGTGGTTTTCAACTAGTCTTGTGAGGAAAAATGTGTGGTGTTTCTGGAATATTGTGGAATTTTGAGGAACCCAATGCACTTTTATACAGGCTCATGAAACAATGATTTTCAAATGCATCAATGACACAGCTTCTTAATCAAACTGCTCTTAGGTAAGTCATAAAGTCGTTGGTATAAAGTTGCCTAATAGGCTACAAATCTGTTACACAGCTCAGTCAGCATAATGCTGTCGCCCATGAACACTGTATGAGAGAAATGTAGGCATATATGAACACCCCTGTTATAGCCTATAATAATGTCTGTGATAACTTCATGCAGTGATCGTCAGTGTGCCTTGCCATTTTGGTTTGACCTGTGGTATGCCTCAGCCCCAAAAAGGTTGAGAACCTCTGGCTTATATGACACTTACACAATAGGCAAAGGACTTATAACACTATAATTATGAAAATACAATTGTGATGTTATAGATTATCCTCTAGATTTCATATTCCAGGCACTGTGATGCAGTATGCACAAGTGGAAGTAATGTAGTGAGATGTTATGGAGTGTTCATAGACATAGGGCAACAAGTAAACAAAGTGCAAAAGTGATTTCCAGTGCTAAAACAGAATTACGGCTTACTAAATCTATTTATTTAGTAGATGTTTTTATCCAAATATCCGACATAATAATGTAGTATAGCCAGGAACTGACAGTCTGAAAGGTTTGAACATTATCTGTCAATAATAGTCATATAGGGTTGGCCTTTCTCTGGTCTATTTTTAACTTGTTATGAAAGTGGATCTTCTGACCTCTGCTCTCCTCTCCGTACCCTATACATCTCTAAATATGCCGTCCCCATTTTTAGTTCCAGACGCTTTTCCAAACCCTCTTAGACTGATTACCGAGATGCTAAACCATCTGAAGGCCCTGAGTGGAGTGGAGTGGACTGGAGCTCTCTGCTGTTTGTTAGAGGGCCAAAGTAGCCTACTACTGAAGCCCTCCCCCTCCGTTTTAATGGCGCTGGGAAAAACATATTAAAAAAGTTTAAAGTTTGACCATATTTGGGCGATTCAAGGGAGGTTTCCTTTTCGTCTCGACAGCTCCCCTGCCAGGACTTTTCCTCTCTCTCTTTCTGACATGATGACTGAAAAGCTCAGGGGGGCAGTGCCTCCCACCTCAAACACACACACACACACACACCATCTTCCCTCCCTCCCGCCCTCCTCCCCTCTCGGTAATCCCTCCCACCCAGCCCCCTCTCTCTGGCTGTCTCAAATCTGCTTCAAAGGAAACCCCAGTCCCAGTATTTGTCTTTATTGTTTTCTTTACCCTTTTTTTTATTTGATGTTTTTCACGTTTCTGCCTCCTGCCACCTTCCTAAGGGGACAAACAGGCCCCCTACCCCCCACCCCCTTTAGTCCGGATGGGGTTTGCTGTGTCCTTATATGTACAAAACCTCCAGTGCAGGCAGGAAAGGACAGTTCATCTGGATCCGCGTTATTGTTCCAGGCAGCTGCTGCTTGTGAGATTGTTTGTGATATCAAGAGCATGTGTTGTAAAAATGAAGTGACACCTTGTTTTGAAAAGTAAAAAGAATGCAGTTTAAGAATTCACATGCCAGTTTTGATTTAATTGTGGTGAATGTGCTCATTATATCCACCCAGCCAATCACACACCAGTTTAGGACGCTTTTAAGATTTCAAATAACAGACAAATAACAATTTCCCATGTTCACAGTTGCAATAGAAATGCAATAGAATAGCTTATGATACAACCATACAGTACACTGTGGAGAAAGCCTACAAAATATTAAATTGAATTTCTGTCCTTGCATGTAATTTTAAAGTAATTTTAGGTCATGCTTGTAAATCTTGTAAGCAGTAGTTTTACAGTCACTGCAATGCCATTAAAGACTTACCAGTGGCATAATCTTTTCACGAGGTCAAGGCCCATTTAAAGAAGAGGCAGGATGCCATCATCTCATGTATATCTTAACCTCTGCCAGTTGAGGCCAGCATGCCTCAGTACTGTATACACACTCCATCCTAGTTTACTGCTGAGATTACATTGAACATAATGCAACCTACTATAGGCCTATATGTCTGATCAAAATACTTAACAGTGTACCGTTTTGTTTCAGTGGTTTGAGCAGAAGCAATTATGGTGTATTGCATATTTGGCAATTGCCATGCATGTAATTTTAGAATGAATTAATCCATTTTAGAATGGTGAGCATGTCTATAAGAATGTCATTCCTTGCTTTTTCAGATTTTAACTAAAGGGTTTACACTTATCCAACCTGACCTGACTACTACTTACTACTGCAACCATCGATGAGCATTTAATTGCATTGCACATTGTATATGTATGGCATCAGGACTGTAAACATATCTGAATCATCCGAGGGGTAGGACCTCCGTTTGACAAACCTCTGCATATACTCCGGAGGTTATATCTGAAAGCGCTTTATGATGAAGGGAATACAGTATATACTCATGGGCGGATGGGTTAAACCTCAGATGGGGGTAGGGGGCTAGTGGCCCAGCGTGAAGCCCAGGGCCATGGCCCGGGTCAGGGGGACGGGGGCAGGCCACTGCAGGCCAGACTGTCCGTCTTCCGCTCATTTGGCCCGAACCTGTTTAGTAATGTTCTCACTTTTCCTCCGACGCCCCCTCGCTTCCGTGCCTCTCACAATGCCTGGAAGTCGCCTAGACCTACATCTCTACATCTCCATCTATGAGTTTTTTTTCTTTCTCTCTCTCTCTTTCTCTGTTGTTTTCTGTTTTCTTTTTTTTTTTTTGGGGGGGGGGTGCCATTAATCTATTCTTCATCCAAACAAATAAGAATGCAAGGGCTTAGACACGTGCCCAACACTCAGAGGCAAAGAACATAGGGCTTCCGACTCTCATTAGAGTACCCAGTTGTGATGTATGCAGAGGCATTCATGTTGAGTAATTCAGTTATACAGAAGCACATTTTATTGCACATACACGTTCTATGGTTTTAGTTGAAGGATTTTGTCTAAGGGTGCCATCACTGGTCAGGTCATACAGGTTTTTAATGCAAAATGGGTGGTGTCTTAAGCACAGGAATGTGTGTGTGTGAATTTGCATGTGTGTGTGTGCACGCATCCATGTGTGTGTGTGTGTGTGTGTATGAGGTAACTTTCCGCTTGTTTTCAATTAACGAAGCCCCCCCCCCCCCCCAATCCCTGTTTCTCTAGCTCCTCCCTGATTCCCTTATTATGACGGATGTCCTGCGCGGGCGTTTTATCCTCATCTCAATGTGTGTGTGCGTGTGCGTGTGTGTGTGCGTGTGCGTGTGTGTGTGTGTGTGTGTGTGTGTGCGTGTGCGTGTGCGTGTGTGTGTGTGTGCGTGTGTGTGCGCGTGTGTATGTGTGTGTCTCACAGGATGCCTTAAGGAGCTCGCCAGGGCAAGCAGGGAGGGGAGTTGGGGAGGTGGGGCGGGAGGGGGGGGGGGGCAGTGGTGTTCCTGCACATCTGTCGAGTCCATTCCTCTGGTTGGGCTAGAGGGGGTAGGAAGGGGGGGTGGGGTGAGCGAGGCGTTGTTTTTCAGCTGCAGAAAGGGTATCTCCCCAAATCTTTCATTTTTTTTCACCTCTCTCTCTCCATTTCCTTCCCCCGAGTGCCCATAACAAAAAAACGGCTGACCCCTCCTCTCAAAGGAAGCTGGGCAGAACCTTCCGGTGCCTTCCATGGATGGCAGCCGGGAAACCCCCCATTTCTCGATCAGCTTTTTAGCCAGTCATACAGGACACACAGGATTATTAGTGCATTAGGGGCCCAGTGAATGCATTGTATATTATGTATGTTATATACAGTCTTATATATGATATATTGCATATGTTACATTCTCATGGCATAGTGTGAATACTATGAGAATTTCTCTAGCAATGTATTGTTGTTCGACTGAGAAAGATACATAGCCTAGAAATCTAGACGCACCCCTAAATTACATTTGCTGCCAGGGCTAGTCTAGCAACTCTCCATTGGCTTGTGAGCTCCAGAAATCGAAACTTAATCAGGCATTGAAATCGTGTATAGAGTCGTTTGGTGGGCTTAACATAATGATTGATGGCAGAGTTGCAACGGTTTGGCTTGAATTTCCTGCTACTTGAAAACAATAAAACTTGAATACAACTGATTATCCAGCCCCTCGGACTGAGCACTGCGAACGGTGAGTGCCCAGACCCTACATTTTAATGTGGGTCTGGCTCGCCAGGCTAAAAGATACACACATTTTAGGTAAAAACATAGAGCTTAGTTTTCACCAGTCACAGTAAATCTTTCCTCACTCTGTTATTGTGTTCTTTTTGAAAGCCAGTGGGTGACCTGGCATTAGATGTACGGTGCTTGCCATCAATTCTACACTAAAAGTCCAGACTAGAGACTTGTTTTGAGATGAGGATGGCGGAGAGGTGAAAGGTCAGCCCTATAGTGGAAAGGCAGGTGAGGGGTTGAATGTGTCCGTGGCCACAGGCTGTTGATGAGGAGTTCCTGTTCGCTTCCACTTACACTGTTTTCTCTTGCCTGGCGGGGGGGGGGTTCAGCGAGGGTGGCTGGCTGGCGGGTTTGGTTGGGCACGGCGGACTCCTGGACAGTGCCAGTTGACCCCTGAGCCCCCCCCCCCCCCCCCAACACACACACACACACACACACACACACACCACCACCCACACGATCATGGCCTCTCCCACTCCTACTCCCACACACACATACATACGCTTCTTTCCTGAACAAGGTTTCCGCTCCTGTGATTACTGTGCGTTGATGACACGCTGTGAGGTGAAGAACAATAAACAACAACCTTTAAAAAAACAACAGAAAAAACAAAACAAAACAAAAAACAAGCAAACTCCCACTAAAAATACCTGGAGCTCTGTGCCTCTACCTTTCCTGCAAAGCTTCCAGGGCGCGTGGGCCGCGCAGGACGAGGAAGGGGGAAGCGAGCGGCCCTGGTCGCCTAGGGACTTCCTGCGCAACGTTATAAAGCATCCCCTCCCAGTCTGCTCCCGGGTCATTGTTAACCAGCCAGCAGTCAGAATTGGACAGGGGGACAGAGGGTTGCTTGTGTCTGACTGGAACTGACTGGAGAGCTCAAGCAGGACTGACCAGGGCAGAACGAGCACGGGTTATCTCGTCCCTGCTGGTCGGGGTGAGTGGGGCTGTGGTGGTTAAGGTGTCAGAAGATTGGTCTTTTGTTGACTTTGTTGCATGTTCTGGTCTTTGGTTTTGTCATCTGAGGTGGTTGCGGTTCTGCGGTTTAATATGGTGCTAAAAATTAAAGGATGGCGTTTTGCTGCCTTTTGATAATTCGAGAGAACCTTTGTTGCTGGAGTAGTGTGGTACAGCTGCAAACACTTTTAGTACCTTGATTTTGTATAGCATTACAGTATGTATACAGTGTTTTACTGATTGGTGGTTTAAAGAGTTTTGAGAGATTAAACTAGATTCTGTTTTTATTTAACTAACCTTTTTTACTTTAATTCACTTAATTTAGTATTTATTCTCCTTGTATATGTGAATTCTTGCTAAGCATAAAGGATGGCAACATGCATAAGTTTTTAATAAATGTTTTACACTATGTTCATTGTTGCTAATTTGCACTTCTAAGACATTTTACTTTTATTCATATTCCAGGTACGAGTAGGGAGCTGGTCTCCCCTATAGCACAGACTACTGCTAGACTGGACAAATAAAATCTGTCTTCGACCATATAGTAAGGTATGTAAAATCTTGCACTTGACATAATGACCCCACTGGTAGAATAACATTTACATGAACTGCTGAAGTAGCATAGCTCTGAACCCATTGAAGACTATAAATTACCTTCTACAAAGTATGTTAGCTTTTCTAAACCGGTCTTGCCTTTTGTTTATCATCCTTTCTCTCCGTCCACTTCCTCCCTTCCTCTCAGAGGATGAGCAGAATGCAGGCGGTGGAGGGACACCGAGCGAGCAGTAGGCGCGAATCGGCCGACGGTGGAGAGACGGCGGAGGGGTACGTGAAGGAGTACACGCGCCACTCCAACGACGTGCTGCTGAACCTGAACGAGCTCCGTCACCGGGATATCCTTACTGATGCCACCTTGATGGTGGGCAGTACCAGGCTGCGGGCACACTGTGCTGTGCTGGTTGCCTGCAGGTATGAATCACTATCAGTCAGTATTGATTATGTTTATATATCATATTTTCTATATTATTTAGTACAAAAAATATATTATTTTAAGTGGCCATTTACCTATGGAATATAATGTCTAAGCACCAAGAACTCTAACAGCACCTTTCACCTTTGTATCTGACATGTTCATGCACTTTTGTCGAGCCCCAGTTGGCTAGCAATATAGGAGCACCGTTAATCTAGTCAGGAAGTTTATTTTTGCCTTGGGTTACTGGGCGTGCCAACTTTCCCCTGCTTCATGCATTCATATATTCATTTATGCCAGCTACAGTAGGAGTGCCACCTTCAAACGTCTACTGAAGCATGCCCTTTCAAATCTCCATTTCCCTCTTCCGAAGCTTTCTTTTCCTGTTGTTTTTATGCCCACGTCTTTCTTCCACTTGTCCGTGATTCATTCCATTCCTTGCCTGCGACGCATTAATGTTTTCCTCCTATTCTCTTTGTCTCGGTGGCTGTATGGTCAGCAGCGGGCTTTTCATTTTCCTCAGCCCGGCCTGTATGGACGGGACACATCTGGTGGGGCAGGATGTGTTGCGAACACTAATGCTGTCTCTCTCATTCTCCACTCACACTCCTTCCCTTGTTCATTACTTTCATCTACGGTGTGTCAGACTATGACTTATTTTTTCCCTGATGTGTCCGATAACTGGGTGTGGAAATCTCTCTATCTCTCGATCTCCACAGTGGCTACTTCTACACACTGGTTGTGCAGCGGGGCCAAAGCCCGGGTCCTGGGGAGCACGGGGTGTCCTTCTCTCTGCCTGACGGCTTGGATGCGTCCAGTGTGTCCCTGCTGCTGGATTTCATGTACACCTCCCGGCTGCCCCTAAGCCCCCGCACTGTACCTGGGGTCCTGGCGGCCGCCACTTACCTGCAGATGGAGCACGTGGCTGACACGTGCAGAACCTTTATGCTGAATAGGTGTGTGTGTGTGTGTGTTTGTGTGTGTGTGTGTGTGTCTGTCTGGTTGCTTCCGTAGGTAGGTTTACTGAGTGAACCTACATCCTTGTATAGTCATTCAGTCATGTTAAGATCCTTTAACCTACTTAATTTAGTCCACAGGAATAAAAATCTAAAGTTGCTGAAAAGATTTAGAGATTTCAAGTTTATTCTGTTGCATTTCAAGTTAATTTCCCAACGTTTTCAGCATAAATTGTTATGTATAGTACCTATAATGAACTAGCACTTCTTCTCCTTTGCAGTGAGAGACTTCCTGCTGCTCCTCCCTTGTTGGAGCTGTCCTCCATGCCTCCTGCTGTGTACAGGGCGCCCCCTGGAGGAGCGTTCTCGAAGTACAGCCCCAGTAGCAGCAGCAGCAACAGTAGCAGCTCCCTTCTGATGTTCCCCCACACCTCCCAGCCTGCAGCCAAGGAGGCTGAGGAGAGCCACAGCATGGCCAGGTGAGAAAGACCTTTATGCCAAAACTGGCACTGAAAATAATTAAAAAAAAAAATGTCATACCAGTTGTTGAAAGTAAGGTTACTAGAGGCAATATGTATCAACGGTATTTACACACATCTATTCCATAACTACAGACAGATAGAGACAGACAGAAAGATGAGCGTGAGATGTTCTTTTTTTCATGCACATCCAGAGCAACAGAGGTAGAAAAACAGATACATTACACATAAACAGGCAACTGCCCAAACAAATGCTTGGATGAAAGTGTCTTTGCTTTAAATAAAAGTGTTTTCGAAGTAACCATAACTAATGAAAAATGCATTCCAGGGTTCCAGGGGAGGCCTCGGTGGAGCAAGGGACTCGCCTGAGTCAGGAGCCCAGGTCTCAGAGCCTGAAGCTGGAGGAGTCTGAGCCGGTGGCCCCCTCTCCAGACAGTCCCTCCTGCTCCAACGGACAGCCCAACTCACCAGCCGAGTCCAGCAGCTGCAACCTCAGCCCCAAATCCAGGGTGCGTGTTCCTGCCAAAGGGCTGCTTAACAATTTAACAGAGGGCGATGATTAGGTCAATTTTTTTTACATTTTGCATTTTATCTAAAATCTTAAATAGTTTTTTTTTTGTTTGTTAAATTGGTGTATGTCCAAAAAGGTCTCAATGATTTAAATGATGTTTGAATGATTTAAGTGAAACTATATTCAGCCCGACTGAATCAGTAAGCTGACTGTAAAATGTGGGCAAGGGAAAAGATGAGAAGCTCAACTGTTCTTGTTTTTCTGTTTATCGTTTAGAGAGCAAGTGAGACCAAGCCTATTCCCGACCCTAAGGCCTGCAACTGGAAGAAGTACAAATACATCGTCCTCAACCCCCTCTGTGCCACCAACATCAAGGAGGAGGAGACTGGGGTGGGGCCATGTGGGGGTAGCCCATCTCCTAATGCAGAGGATAGGATGGACACCACGCCCAAAGCAACCAATGACAAGTGGCCAAAGTCAGAGCAGGAAGTGATTGACAGGTGAGTAGTCAGTGAGTGAGCAAGCAACCAAGATGTTTTCCAGTTGAACCAGTTAGTATAATGGGCTGAGCTCAGTAGATTCTGGCTTAGCAAACAAACTCCGGATGGGAAAAATGCATGGGAATAGTGACTGAAAAAACAGCTTGTACTGCTAAGATGGGACTGTCTAGACATGAAAAATCAACACCACATTCATGTCATGGGGCCACTTTGACGCAACTGGCAACAACACTCATACCATGTTCGGGTCCACGTCAGACCTGGGTCATTTTGCCGGTCCCACCACATCTCTCCCACTTGCTTTCGGTAACTCTCTTCACTGTCCTATCGAATTAAAGGCATAAAAGCCACCCACAAATATGTATTTATAAAAAACGACATCAGATGAGCCAGACAAGTACTGGATACCCACATAAGTGTTTTTTTATGTCAAACATACTTAGCCCAGAGAGGAACACAAAAGCTCTCTCTCTCTCTCTCTCTCTCTCTCTCTCTCTCTCTCTCTCTCTCTCTCTCTCTCTCTGTTTCCACCCGTGCCAGTGGCACACATAGTCTTAGGGAACGTTTATATACATGTGAGTTTATATAAATGTGTTTATATACAGTACATGGACTTGGACCATATTTTATATGTAAATATGAATAACTACTTATACCCACCTTACTGTATATCTCACTCTCTCTCCAGACAAGGGATGGTGGCGTTGTGCTGTGTGCCTCAGCTGACCCCCTCTACCCTGCCCGTCCCTGGGTTTCTGCCCTGTACCCTGGACCCCGTCCTGGAGCACCAGGCCCTCCTGCCCCAGGGCAATGCAGGTGAGACAGGCCGCTCTGGAGCTGTTTCCATGGAAACTGTCTAGAATGAAATGGAATGAAAATGTTTTGCACCCTTTGAGTGCATAACAGCTGAATACTGACAAGGCTTCTATGATATAGACCTGTTCCACTACATTAACAAACATGTGCGTTCCTAAAGCACAGCAACATTGAGTGAGTGGTACCTTAGGAACAACAACAAAAACAAAAAACAAGTTTAAAAATCAAAACTTTGTAGAGCATTACACTAAAGGCAGTTTCATTTTCAAGTATCTGTTGGTTTTGCACATTCCAACCAGGAACCCCCCCAGGAACAGATTGAAAGGGCCTATATATAATAGTGTTCTTGTACAGGGTTCCTGTCTAGGTTAAGGATGTAACACATGGGCCTCCCTGTCTAACAGGAAGTGAAAGCCATCCGAATTTGTTTCAGGACTTGCATCAGATCTTTCCACTGCTCAGTCATATGGAAGTTGTGTTGTTGTGCATGTGGCTAAGTCTCTCACATGACCCTGTGTGAGTGTCACAAGGCTTGTTAGGTGATAGCTCCCCCACCATGGCCTCTTCCAATAAATGTGTAACTCCTTTCAGTAGGTTTACGAAAACTGGACTCTTGGTATTTTGATTTTTATTCTTTACTTGCTTTTGAAGTTTACCATAATATGAAATATTGTTAAAAACAAACAAACAAAAAAAAAACATGTTTTTTTTATATTATCAAAAAACCCCAGTTCCTTTCTTTTTTGGCAGTATACTAATCTCATCCATGCCTGAATAGAATGTGTATTCTGCTGTAAATTCTGAGGTAGTCTGCTATTTTGTATCTTTCCAGCCACCTGTTCACCTTATCTACCACCATGTCCACCTGAGCCTGAGACAGCCAATCAGAATGGCCCGTCACCCTGTATACATTCAATCAAACGTGAGAGCCACTACTCTCTGATCTGTTACTCAGGAAACCTGAGTGTTGCCAAACCGTCATCCACAGGCAAGACAACTTCCTAGTTTGTGATAGCACTCTTTTTTCGTTATACTGTAACATGAAGATTACATGATCTTCTTTCATGATACAATTTATCACAAAACGGTTATACATAACCATAACCATAACATGAAGATTACAAGTCTATTATTCACCCTGTAGGTGACAAGCCATATCGCTGCAATGTGTGCGGAGCCAAGTTCAACCGGCCCGCCAACCTGAAGACCCACTCTCGCATCCACTCTGGAGAAAAGCCCTACCACTGCGACACATGTGGTGCCCGATTCGTCCAGGTAGGACACCTTTAACCTGACCATAAAAAACACTTTGCACTTCAGATCTATCTATTGTTAAGAATAATGATAAATTATTATTGTCATTGTCAGAGACAAAAGTTAAGGGTAAGATTAGGCCTGGGATACACTGGTCACTTATGGGCAACTGAGTTTGTTTGTGTGTGTGTGTGTGTGTGTGTGTGTGTGTGTGTGTGTGTGTGTGTGTGTGTGGTACAGGTAGCTCACCTGCGTGCCCACGTCCTGATCCACACTGGAGAGAAGCCGTACCCCTGCCACACCTGTGGCACTCGTTTCCGCCACCTGCAGACACTCAAGAGTCACCTGCGCATACACACAGGGGAGAAACCTTACAGTGTAAGTGCACTCTCTCTCTCTCTCTCTCTCCACACACACACACACACACACACACACACACACAAACACACACACACACACACACACACACACACACACACACACACATACATAGACTCACAGATACACACTCACACAAGCACACACACAAACCCATGCCTGTGTACTCACCAACAAAAGTATTTGCTCATTAGCAATAAGCCCCGAGTGGCCATATACATTCATAAATGAATGCAGCAACTCTAACTTTTGTATCAATTCGTGGTAGCGCAGTAATATAGAATGAAATGCGGTCAACGTGAAGGGTTGTGCTGGGTTTTACAACAGCATTGAACGTGATTCAGCCAATCATAAGAATCTGAACTGTTTTAGAAACGTCATTTTTCACACAAGCATGATTTATACATGTACTTCTGTAAATATAAACTGCTAGGGGGAATAATATGAACATGAATTCAATTGCAATTTGTTTATTTCCTCATCCAAAACCCTGTGTACTTGGGTATTTGAGATTGTACCTGTTTCATTCATCTACCCCATCTCTCTCTCTCTCTCTCTCTCTCTCTCTCTCTCTCTTTCAGTGTGAGAAGTGCGACCTGCACTTCCGCCACAAGAGTCAGCTCCGCCTCCACCTGAGGCAGAAGCATGGCGCCATCACCAACACCAAGATCCGCTACAAGGTGCTCAACGACCCCTACCAGTCCGGCCTGCTCCAGGCCTGCTGAGCTCCACCTGGAGGGAGTCATGCAGGAAATCAGAGTCACCGTGACAACGAGTGAAACACCGCCATGCCAACCTTCACCTATAACATAATGTCCAAAGCCAGGGATTTGAGGAGGTAGTCTTGTGTTTCAATGCCACTTGACCTGTTTGTCACCTTCAAATTGATGGGGTATGTGGGTGAGGTAACATTATTTATTAATTCTATTCACCTCTGTTTTTAATTTATTATATATGAGAGCAGAAGTCAGGCTTTCAATCGGGAGATTAATATAACATGAAGAATAAGTTGAGGAAGTAGAAGTCTATTAGAATGGTTATCAATCATGTGTAGATTCTGATGATGGTCTGTGGGGAGAGTTGAAGGCGAATGAGGGAATTTGGAAGTGAATATTTTAATGGCTGAGGAAAGGTATACTTATCTAGTATTATGGATAACATCATGAAAAGGAAATGAATTTCAAATTAATGTTTTGCTGGAAGGGAGAGAGTATGTTGACAAGAATGGCAAGAAAGTGATGCGAAAGCTATTTATGTGTTTTTTTTTTTTTTATAATTTTATTTGTTCATGTTATTTATGTTTCCATGTTACCATTCTATCAGACTATATTCCAAAGTGAGTGATCTGGCTCTTTCTGGCTCTCTTATACAAACGTATGAGAAGAGGTCAAAGTTGATCATGTTCTCACTTTGAACATGTCATTAGGGGGCAGTAGAGCGTGTCACGTGTCACGTGTGGGGTAGTTATTACCTAACTTGCTAACTTATGAGTCTGTTACCACCACTGGCCTGGTGCCGTGGAGACTGTATAATTTTACATGCAGGAAGTTCTCCTGTGGGGCAGGTTAGCTTGGAGGCTACATGCCTCCACTGTGTTATTATCCTCATTATTATTATGAAAGCAAAGGCACATTATTATTATTATTATTATTATTATTATTATTATTATTATTATTATAGGACTCTGGTGTATAATGACATTTTTAAAGTGAGACGTCCAAGCTGGCCGAGGACAGTATGTTAACCAAAGCAAAGTAATTGTAAAGGTTGGTTTTGTGATTTCAAATTATATGGAGCTCTTTTGCTGGACAAAGACAAGACCTGATTTTTTATATAAAAATTAAAGGGAAATGAATTGGTATGCAGTTTGGAATGTTTTGTCTGTTTGTATGTATGTCTGAGTCCTCTTCTGGGGTTATGATTGTACCAATGTTGACTACAGTCCACATATCTTATGCTTGCTCTAAGGCTCCTTAATGTTTGAGCTTTTCACTAACCAGTTCAGGTTACGTCCAGTGTAAGACCTTTGACATGTGACAATGCTGAGCAAAGGCCATACTCCATATTGATCAGTTATTGAACAGGACTTGAGGTAGGCCATTTATTTTCTAGAGTATATAGTATTTAAGCAACCAAAGGCAGAAGGATCACACACAACCACACAATAAAACTTTTACGTTTAAAATTAGAATTCATTTCTTGGCACTTTAGATCTTATAAACTCATAAACTTTTTCTCAAGTAGAGGTTAAGTGATGTCAAGGTCAAGGTCAAGGTAAAAGTCATTGTGAATGCCATTGCCAAAAGGCACATCATTCATACAATGATGAATGCATAATTACATGAGATAATATCTTTTGCCAAATGAGAAAATGTGTGTGTGTTGAGAGAGAGAGTCTAAAGGGTGTCAGCGTCAGGAGCAGATGCTTTCCTGTGCCGACTCGGCCCTTCCTTCCTTCTTGTTAGCTCACCAGCGCTCAGCACATGGACTTTGTGCTCCTCCGCTCTGCTCCTGGTCTCTCTGCCCCACTCCTGCAACTCCTGCCTCTGTTCTCTGCTCTCTGGGCAGATGGGGCCCCTCAGGCAGACTGCAGCGTTATGGAGGAACAATGGACTCCCGCCACTTGGGCACCTGTTTCCGGACCCTTGTGGAGCCAATGTGCAAACACCACTGTCATGAGGCATATACAGTACAAATGTGTGTGTGTGTGTATGTGTGTGTGTGTGTGTGTGTGTACATGTGTGTCTGAAAAACACTGCTTCCTGTGACATAGCAGGAGGTTGTTTGTTTCTATTTCCTGTACTACTGAAGATGGGGCCCATCTGCTGAGGTCATCAGGCCTGCATGCCAATCACACACCTTGACCCTCTAACCTCACAGTTCGCTCCTATTGTTGCCTTTATACAGTGCTAAAGCTGATGTGTCTTTTCCTGAGATCTCAAAGTACTAGAGTTTCTTGGTGTTTTATGCCCCCAACGTTATCTTCAAGGCAGCGTTGCCTGGAAGGCACTAGGGTTAGGCATGGGTTAGGGTTAGGGTTGGGGTTAGGTTTAGGATTAGGTGAATTTAAAGGATAATTCTGGTATTTAGCACTTTGAGTCCCTTTTCTGGTTTGACGATTGGTCCTGTCTCGACTTTTCTGACTCGTTTTGAATCGCCTTTACTGCTTCAGAGTGGCTGCCTACAGGCTGGCACAAACATGTCCTTAAAACAACCCTTAACGTTCGTTTTCAAAACTGTGCAACTGTGTGTGAGTGCGCGCGTGTTGCATGTTCTATATAGTTCTTGTATATAGTTATTGTGCATTTGTGTACGTGTGCATGCTGGATATTAGTCCAGTCATATTAGGAGAAAGGGTTGAACAAATTGCAACACAAGCAAACTTAACTGATTTTGTATCCTCAATATGTCCTGAGTAAGGGAAAAAAAGCCCCGAAGAATCCCAATAGGAGAAAAAAATTAACCTTCACATATCACCATGAAAATTACTGAGTTGATTACTTACATCAAGAAAAACAGAAAATGTATTATAAGTTTTTTGAAATTGTTTGTTAACATGGGCAAACAGGGCATAATGTAATTATGTATAGCTAATGTATAGTGACCCAAAACTAATTGCAACAAGGCATGGAGGAAGATAATACATGTCTTAACCCTCATCTAGAGGGTATATGCTTATAGAAAAGATATAGTTTATGGTGTTTAATTTGTTTTCCCTGGACAGTATAGGCCAAAATGTATCCACTTTACACTAGATTCGCCTTTGCAGAATAGAGGGCAATGTATTGTGCATGGCATAGAGAGAGATGGGAAATGTCTTAATTGGTGTTATATCTCCTCCGGAGGGTATATGCTTTCAGAAAATATATAGTTTATGGTGTTTAATTTGTTTTCCCTGGACAGTATAGGCCAAAATGTATCCACTTTACACTAGATTCGCCTTTGGAGAATAGAGGGCAATGTATTGTGCATGGCATAGAGGAAGATGGGAAATGTCTTAATTGGTGTTATATCTCCTCCGGAGGGTATATGCTTTCAGAAAATATATAGTTTAGGGTGTTTAATTTGTTTCCCTTAATAGTGCAGGCCAAAATGTATCAGCTGTTCACTTGATTCGCCTATACAGAATAGAGGAGTATGTGTTATGCATGGTATGGAGGAAGATGGGACATAAGTTGATTGATGCTATATTTCATGTACAGTGCATATACTTTTAGAATATGTATAGTTTTGACTGTTCTATGACTTTGGTAAAACCATGACCCATGCATAGGCATGCATTGTTAATTATTAATCTTAAACTATATTTATTAGTATAGCATTTTTGCCAGATGTCACAACAATAGAGTCACTTGGAGGCTAACTGCAGTTATCCCATCTGCACCCTTCTGTCGAATTAGGACATGATCATGTCCATCTTCAACTTTGCCTTCACAATTTTCCTGCATTCACTAACATAAACATACTGTGCTGTCCGATTATTGTTTTAGACAAAAATTGTGCAAAGTAAAGGGGCATCATACAGGCCCCTCTGATTGGGCAGACAGTATATCAGTCAACCCCTGGGCAAGAGGTCAATTACTATAAGACTTGCAAAATGATGGACTGATACTTTGTGATATACTGTATGTTTCAGTGACCTCTAAATCAGATTATGTAAACACCAAAACCACTTTCCTAGGCTGAATAATGCCTATGTGTTTGTATAGATTACACATTGTGGAACACTTACATGCAAAAACCCACTTGGCTCTATTTAAAGATTCAACAACCATTTCCATTGATTCAAAGGGCCACAATGTAAAATAGACACCAATTTGCAACAAACCAGTCTGAAATAAGCCAAAGGAATTCACTCTTTGAAAATAAAAGAATGTTCCTCAACAATGCAAGATTCTAAAATTCCATGTTAAGTTAGATGGGGTCAGATATTCTTTAGAATGTGTATTCTACAACATTCTAATTACAGTTTTGTCAGTATTTGCTGAAGAATAATAAAACAACCCTCATTTTAACATATTTCCACCAACTGGATTTTCATGGTCTTTTACTATGGTGTAAAGATCACCAATTGAAATATAAAAATGTGAAAATAAATTCTGTTGCAATTAGTTTTGGGTCAGACCTTTGCCTGGACTATTAGCTCCGTTGTGGTATACAAATTAACTATACGTAATTACATTATGCCCTTTTTGCCCATGTTAACAAACAATTTCAAAAAACGTATAATACATTTTTGTTTGTCTTGATGTAAGTAATCAACTCAGTAATTTTCATGGTGATATGTGAAGGTAAATTTTTCCCCCCTATTCACGTGAGAAAAATACTGTATAGGCGCATGAATAGGGTATATTTGGGTCTTTTTCGAAACTTTCCCATATCGGGATTCTTCGGGGCTTTTTTTCCCTTACTCAGGACATATTGAGGATTCAAAATCAGTTAAGTTTGCTTGTGTTGCAATTTGTTCAACCTTGACCCCTATTTTGGCTTAAAATGACTGGACTATATAGTTATTTTGCATATTGTATATAGTTCTTGTGGGTTTGTGTGTGTGCATGCTGTTATATAGTTATTACCTCCGCCAAGGAGG
This sequence comes from Alosa pseudoharengus, assembly GCF_046254945.1. NCBI lineage: Eukaryota > Metazoa > Chordata > Actinopteri > Clupeiformes > Clupeidae > Alosa > Alosa pseudoharengus. The sequence goes on from NW_027468640.1 coordinate 23,284,781, forward strand.
TTATGTTTTCATCTGGGTTTGTTTGTCTGTTTGTTTGTTTGTTTGTCTGTGTGTCTGTTCATCTGTTTGTTTGCAAGATAACTCAAAAAGTTTGGGAGTGATCCGGATCACCGTCTGGATCCAGGAGGTGGTTATGGCGTTTACTATTGGGCCTATGGGGATCACGACTAGACTAAATAGGCAGTAGATGCACAGTTCAAAGTACAGAATGCACGACACTAATCGACCACGTGACCACGCGTATATGGCACTGTTTTATTGACTGTTGCACGCTAGGGGTCAGTCAAGTGAAGGCTCGGCAAAAACCCGCGTGTATTGAGCAAGTTTGCCTGATTATCGTTTCATTGGTGTAAGAGACTTTCTTGAGGGGTTTGCCTTGACTGGGCGTGTTGTAATATTCGAGAGTGCAGTGAGACCCCTCTCAGTCTGCTTGCCTTCTAGTTGGTGGACACTTCAATGGGAGGCGACATTTTACGAGCGCACATTTTCTACATGTGCCAGGTGATGTGACCCACTTCCCACTCACCGGGCAATGTCTTCACTTCACTGACTGGGTCATACGCGATTAGGCGGAGCGCACAATAAGTGGGTAAGTTCATGTTAATGTCTAATGACAATTTTCTTCATTTTAATTAAGAAGCACACTCAGCGCATTTTTGTGTAACGTTATTCGTTGAGAATTATAGCATAGCCACCCCTAATTCACCCCAATCATATGTTATAGCCTACCAAATTATTTGTTTGGTGCTGTATGATTTCTCAAGTAAAGAAATTACTAACCTATGTCATGGCCTCTTGCAATATTAACCATAGAAGAGCGGTGAAGATTTCTGTAGCCCAGTGGCGTAAGAAGTTAAGCCCTCGGATTTTTCATCCCTGATAATTTTTTTGATCATAACTTTGTTCCTATTATGCTCCATAATAAGCCAGAGCCTATAACGACTCAAATGTATTCTTCTAGATGTGTAATAAACCGTAGCAAAATAGCTGAAGACCAGTCAACAGCCATTTTCCTAAAATTGGTGTCGGTGTATGTTCCCGTAACAACTCACACGTGCATTGAGCTCGCAATGTTTTGCTTGTGTTGAACTGTTACAGTTAACTTTAGGCTACAGTTTGAACAGTTGAACTGTTACAGTTACAGTTTAAACAGATACAGTCAATGGTATTGAAGTGGTAAGTAGTCTAGCTAAGCAATAAAAAGTAGTGGAATTATTTGTAGTTGACCAGGAAATTTTGACTTGATGATCAAATAGTTAGAACTGTAACGATTTGATAGCGAACCACACAGTTGTCCAATCAAAAGGTTTATTCACTGGGAACGAGAGCCGGAACACAGATAGACCAAGACCAAGACACAGAACACAATGCAAACAGGGCAGGTCAAGCACGCACACACACTACACATACAGGGGAGGACGCAGCCTCCCACACAAAAAGGATCACACACGAGGGAGAACTAAAAGGGAAACATGTCACAATAAAGACGCTAACATTACACTTATAACTTAGGAGAATAACGACATAAACCCCCCAAATGTTCACCCTCGTGTCCCAGCATGCCTTTCGCTGGAGAACGCTAACACAGTCTTTATGCGCCGACGTTACACAGCTCCCCCAACAAGCCATTGCCGTCCTCGGCAATGCCCACGAGGTAGCCACATGCTAACGTCGGCGCGCGTCGCCCGCCACTCAGTTCAGTGCGACAGTTCCGCCAACTCACGTGGGGTGCACGCGCCGCAGGAGCTCACTCAACGGGGCTCCACGCTGCTAGCAATCCAGTTCGGGCGTGCTAGCAGCCACGTGGCCGACCCGCTCGTCACCAGCTCCCTCTCAGCAGCCGCCCTCAGGCTGCACTTTCCGCGGCGTGTCACCACGGCACTCCTCCTCTCCAGACGGGGCCCTAGGTGGCCTTACAACCGTCGACACTGTACCAAGCACCGGGGTTCGAGGGGGGCCAGATGAAGCTGCACCAACGCCACTCCGCTCCGTCGAGTCGCCGACCGGGACAGACAGGCACCGACTCCACAGCAACCGGACCGCGCTGAGCTCTCCCGCTGCAGCTACCGTCTTCGGCGTCCCTCCTCGTGTTGCCATCTCGCAGAGCCGTACTGCTCTGTTCCCGGCCCGTTCCACTCCTTCGCGGCCTCGGCGAAGGCACGACCCCCGAGATGGTCGTGCTATCGAACTCCACACAACGAACTTTTTTTCTTTTTTAAAAGGCGCCGGCCAACAGGCCAACTAGAACTAGCGCCTAGCACTGCACGGTGCCCCTCACACGCACCCAAAAGTTAAAGCACACACCAAAACAGTCACACACTAGAGGGCCCTTCCGTCGAAGCTGCCCCACCGTCGTGAGTTCGCTGCCCTCAGCGGCTCCGCCAACCGTCCATCGTCTAGGAACCTCTTCCTCGCCACACTCCCTCTCTGCTCACGCGTCGCGGCTCGCCGTGGAGTCAGCACCCAGGCCATCGCCGTCCTCTCCGCGAACGCTTCTTCAGGCTCCTCTTCCGGCAAAAACTTCTCCCATGGCCGCAGGCAGCTCCAACCGAAAGCTCCTCTCCTCCGTCGGCAGTAGCGATAGAAGGCCGCGAGCTTTTTAGTAGCCCTTACAAGGGCTCTCTCTGCATCCTCTTGCGTGGGCCTCCACCCAGTGATGAGGTCTCCCGCTCCCAGCTGCTCCCGCTGAGTGGAGGCCATGTTCGAAAGTCGCTTCTGACACCAATGTAACGATTTGATAGCGAACCACACAGTTCTCCAATCAAAAGGTTTATTCACTGGGAACGAGAGCCGGAACACAGATAGACCAAGACCAAGACACAGAACACAATGCAAACAGGGCAGGTCAAGCACGCACACACACTACACATACAGGGGAGGACGCAGCCTCCCACACAAAAAGGATCACACACGAGGGAGAACTAAAAGGGAAACATGTCACAATAAAGACGCTAACATTACACTTATAACTTAGGAGAATAACGACATAAACCCCCCAAATGTTCACCCTCGTGTCCCAGCATGCCTTTCGCTGGAGAACGCTAACACAGTCTTTATGCGCCGACGTTACAGAACTATGGATTTGATGTTGGCCGCGAATTCAGAGCATTACGTTAACGTTAGCCTACATGGTGTCAGTATAACGTAGCCTAGGCTACTCTTACAAATATTACAAATATTTGGCAAAGTCTCCTGGTTCAATTGTTTCCAGTTTCATAAACGAGGGTGTTCGATTTGCAGTGACTACAAAATCCAACCTAACTAGATGTACCGCAGAGCGGTACAAAATGACCGCCGCCCAGTCCAGCACATTTTTTCCACAAAAATAAATCACGCTGAAAGGCCTATATGATTCTAACTGTCTCACTAAATTGCATTATCCACACTCAATTCTCACTGATATCTGCTAGACAACAAGTACCAAAACATGATTAGTTCATAGATTTCACATGTAAAATTAATTGTATACAACCCCACCTCCATCTTGCCTGTTCATAATTCTGAGAAATTCTTGAATTGTGTGCATGTGTGCATGTACATGTTTATGTTATGTGTGTGGGTGTGTGTGTGTGTGTGTGTGTGCGTGCTTGTGTGTGTGCCTGCGTATGTGCCTGTGCATGCAAGCGTACATATGTCTACTGTGTGAGTATGTGTCATACGTATGATTACTGTGAATGTATGTGTGTGTGTATATCTGTTTGTGCACATGTGTGCACATGAAATGGGTTAACATGACCCCTGGAGGCAAACATACGGAAAAAAATGGTCATCCTAGTCCCTACAGTTCTCAAGATATTCACAGAGAACTGTGTCTGCCCTACCCTCCTTTTGGGGGTCCAGTCCAGCGGGGGGGCTACAGATCAAAACGAAAAACGACGGTTCCATGCTATCCATGTGGGGTTACATGCCCACCAAGTTTTGTGTACCCCGGTCTTTCAGTGTCCCGGGAATCCTTGTTGGTGTACGTCACTAAATGTACACATACATTATTTTATTGTAAGGCCCCCCATGAACGAAAGTACACAAAACTTGGCATGCATTCGGAGGGTGTCATAATGATCTTACTCTTTTAATTTCGTGCAGTTTTGACCTTGTCAGCCAGAGATATTGTGATGAAAACACCTAATTTTTTGCTTTTTAATTTTTAACTAGGTGGCGCTATACATGAAATAAGTGGTAATGGGATGGGTTGACATGCCCCCTTAAGACCAACATACATAAAAAAGGTGGACCTCCTAGGCCCTACGGTTCTCGAGATATTCACAGAAAACTGTCTCCGGCCACCTACAGGCCAGTTGGTGTATAGTAACATAAATTAATTTATTGTGTGGCCCCCCATGAACGGAATTCCACGAAACTTGGTGTGCATACAGAGGGTGTCATAATGATCCTACACTTCCAATTTCGTGCAGTTTTGACTATGTTAGGTCACAGATACCTGCGATTACAACACCTCATTTTTACTTTTTTGTGTTTAACTAGGTGGCGCTATACATGAAATGAGTGGTTATGGAATGGATTGACATGGCCCCTTGAGATCAACATACAAAAAAAAAATGGTCCTCCTAAACCTTACGGTTCTCGAGATATTCACAGAAAACTGTGTCTGCCCTACCCTCCTATCGGGGGGTGCAGTCCAGCGGGGGGGCTACAGATCAAAATGAAAAACGATGGTTCCATTCTATCCATATGGGGTTACATGCCCACCAAGTTTCGTCTACCCCGGTCTTTCAGTGTCCCGGGAATCATTGACAGAAATTTGGACATGCGAAAAAGAAAAAAAAAAAAAAAAATCTGACTAAACCTATATGACCGCCGCTTCGCTGCGCGGCGGTCATAATAACATTAGGCCTACCAAGGCATTGCGTTGGATGTTTCTCCACTTGTTCTCTTCACGTATCTAGCTGCTAATCCATGTAATGAAAAGGGATAGGCTACCCGTTCAAAAGGAGGCTTAAAGTTGTTTTATATAGGATCGCTATGACCGTGATGTAGAGGGCAAGAAAGTATAATAGTCTCTCTCGTGCTCATAACTTAGGTTATTATCAGGTCACTTGCTCATTATTTGCAGATAGCAACTTATGAGGTAGCCTATTGCTTGCCATAATGGTCATGAAAAATATATTACTAAAATATTGAAATACTTAGGGATTAACCTTACTCAGCACTGAAACCTGTCAAACTTCTTTCAAAGTCCTTCATCACATGAATTAAGATTAAAATAATTTAATTTCTGAGCACCACAAAGTCAGACCTCAGCAACTTTTTTAATGTAAGATTGTTCTTAGGTCACATATCAATCAAATCATAACAACTGCAATGATACTGTTTTTAAAATCATGTGTAGTAGGCCTAAGTGTAAATGTGTGTGTCTAAACATGCTTTAATGAGCTGAATTTGAGCTTACAGTTCTTACACCAACCTATGTGTTTTACATTAACTTACAAAATAGATACTTTAGCTTAGTCCTCAGATAGAGGATGGTTACTGCTTGCTCTGTTAAGGTATTTCTGTCCTTCCCAAACTGCATTGAAATGGTATGTTTAGCAGCCAGAATTTCAAAATCTCCTGTGGGAGAAATCACCGGCCTACCTCTAACAGAGAACCCCCCCCCCCCGAAAAAAATCGCCTGATTGTGCCCCCTCTGAATTTTGCCTTGCATGACGCCTCTGCTGTAGCCTATTTTATTGTTGCCTATGTGATTTGAAATTATGGTGACTCGCGCCATTTATTATTTCCTGCTTGCTGCTCGAGTGATCACTGCTGGAAAAAGTAATTTGGTTGATGAAATCATCCTGACCACAAGTTAAAAAAGTAGGCCCCTTTGCACATCTTATAGACGTGTCTGGGTGAAAACAGTTTAGTCTTTGATATTTGTTTGCTTGTTATTTGAGGGCTAGATGTGATTTCATTATGATCTCTCTCACATTTTACATTCATTATTCAGACGGCGTGCGGTCGACAGTAGGCTATTCGCTGTAACAGCCTTGGTAATTTAGAATAACGTTACACAACTGCTGATATGCAGTTGCATCTGTACAGATGTGGCCGTTCGCAGATTCGCCAATTCCTGATGGACGATCAAATACAAATCTGCGTGGCCTAGCCTATTTAAATGTCCATGTTCTTGTAAGCAAAAAAATATCGCATAATTACCCTGGCCAAAGGGGTTGCTGTATATCCATCACTGCAACTGGGAGAACTACCTGTCAATTGCTGACATGCTGCCAAATTGCCAATCGGGATTCCCGTATTCACTCAGAGCCTGTAGGTGGTTGGCAGTAGAGTGAGAAAACGGAGCACGCGGAGGAAAACACACAGTGGCCAGTCAGTGTTCATACCTCCTAACAATCGGCTGCTGTAATCTGGATTTCGCATGGCGACCCAATAATAATCTGTAATTTCAGAGTTTGATCTGTTTTTTTTATTCACACACACACACACACACAATCTCCAACATGTAGACATTCATTGGTAACCCAAAGAGAAGGTGGTTCACATAACTCCTGATGGTAATTTTGATACCACAGATTTAATAGAGACCCAGTCAGACCAATAGTATGAAAAATCAGGAACAGAGTTTATTTACAATGATGCGCATCAAGGGAGAGACAGCATGACTTCACCTAAAGATCCATCAGCTGCTCTAACTAGACAAGGAAATAGTTAGAGTTTAAGTATCCTTCCAGGCTGACGGGAGATGGCGTTGGTCATCCCATCTCACGTGGACTACACTGAATCAGACCCTGATTAGTGGCAGCCTGGCAATCCGGAGCAGATAGCTACTGACGCAGCCATGCAGAACAGTGAAACACTGCAAAGTCATAATATTCCTGCTTATCTCTAAACACAGTCACACAGAGATATAACAGGGACAGTACAGATATCATACAGTCATTACATAGAATCATACTTTTAGTATCAAAGTGACCCACTAATGAGAAATGCAGAACATTAAACCACATATTGGAATATTGGACATAATGCAGAACATTAAACCATATATTGGAATATTGGACATAATGTTCTATTCCACTTTCTCTCAGTCCCCCTTTTTCAGCCTTTATGGCTGGAACATTTAATCAAATAATGTCACTATATAAAATATAAATGATTATACACTTGTTTCATTAAAGTTAGTCAGATCCAAATAAGCAGGTACATGACTGGATTTAACTGATTTCTTCATAAGTCATGAAAAATAATCATAAGTTCTGAATCCAATACTCTCAAGTCCCCCTTTAAAAGACTTGAAGCCTTTGACACCAAACAATAGCACACATTCTGATTGAATCAGGATGAGCCTACTAATTAACTGAGAGTAATGCAGTAATTGTGTCTCTTTACCATGTGTATAATACTTAGGCAAAGCTGAATATAAACCAAAACACATAAGAAATGTATCTCAGCAATTCTCAAATAGAACCCAATAAAGGAAATGAATCAAATGAAACAACATGGTTACATGTATTAAAGTGGCCCTGACTGTCTTGATTTCTCACAGGGTGTGAAGAAAAGTTTACATACCACAGAGTACCAGTAATAAAAACAATAACCAAACCGTTCTAGGGGGAAAACAATAGACAAAAGAAAAAGGAAAAAAGTAGAGTCTGTAAGGCTCCCCCTTTTGATCACTGATTGCACCTGAAACAAACACATAGATATACATATCTGGGCCCAAGGCCCCAGTAGTGTTTCTTAAGTTTCAGCTAACATTATTAAAAAGATTTCAATTGCAATACTGCTATGGTCTGTCACCAAACTAGTAATTAGCAATGCTTGGATACTTTTTTTTTGTGTGTATGCCTCATATCAAGAATTGTTTATCATACAGCAAAGCTAAATTATCTTAACCTTTTTCCACATTGTTTAAAGCAGGCCTAAAGGAATGTTTTAAAGAACTTGGTTAGAACTTTATTCTGAACATTTTCTTAAACAAATTAAAAGTTGTATTTTATTTTATTTTTGCTGTATCCAAAATAATTGTTAACAATATGGTCTAGTATGCATGTCATCATACCACATTGTCATCTTGACACTGGTTTGCATAGCTGTAAAACAGTTGTAAAAACCTTTTCCATGAAAAAAAATAATAATACCAACATAACAACTGCAGTGGGTGTGTTATTAATAAACACATGAACCTATTAGTTCAATATTAGTTCAGTGTAGTGAAGTCAACATCAACAACCTCTCATCCTCCATGAAAGAAAAAGCTAACTTTAATCATAAATTGATACACTGCAAGAGCTAGCTGTCTATGTTATCAGACTACTCGTAATCAGACTCCCCCTTATGATCTGCAGCAAGGCTGCAAGATTATTCCCTTAGCTAAAATGTTGTCGCCTATAACACTGTGTCCTAGAGCTAAGTGCGTCAGCATCAACAATTTGATAAATTCACTGATGTTTGTAAGATTACAACTTTGCTAAACTGGCCCTTAAGTATGAATTTAACTGATATGCTTCAACTCTTGTCAGTGTTGTCACTGCCAGAAGCATGAGATTGTGGAGCAATGCTTAATACAAATGTCCAAGCTACAAGTTTTGCCACTTGTGCTCCTCATTATCCAGAACCTTCTCTGCCCTCAGAACCTGTATGTCTTCCACTGTCGCCCATTCAGCCAGTCGCTCACCATAGTGTATGGTGGCCTCACTCACTAACCTGGCAGGGCTCAAGGCCTACACACCTAGCCAATCAACAGTCAAAACACATCTGTGTCTACCTTGAAGCAGGAACATAGCGTCCGCATGACTTCCAGTGTTTGCGGCCTACACGTGGAACAGGATAACTTGGGTCAGGTTCTATTAGCATGGGGATCAGGAAGCTTGGAGAAACAATTAGCCTGCATTTAAGCAAAATGGTCATACTATCTATGGGGCCTTCATTAAATTTACAACTGGAAAATGTAAACCAAAACTGGAATATGTAATCTGATATAATTAACATACCCATCATCTCGCATATGTGCTCCTGTGACTTGTAGTGGATTGGGGAGAGCAAGGATGGCCTTGATGCTTTGGTCCAGGCATCCAACACTCTTTATAGCACAGCACACAGCATTTAATTTTCTCTGCAAAGCTTCACTAAATTTAGTTAAAACAAATATTCCTAGGCGGACATACCAGATATCAAAATGTATATAAAACTGGAGGATGATGTAGGAAATTGCGACATTTTAGTCACTGATTAAATCAATGTAATTTGAGGCTAACCTTGTAAATATACACTTTAGATCATCACCAATAACATGCAAAACTGTTATTTCCCTCACCAATGAGCACTACGTAGAGGTCCTTATAAATATCAAAAGGATCTCATAAATCTAGGTTTTTCTATTTAGGATGAATCACCCCTGAGCTTCTTCGCTTTGGGTTTCTTTTCATCATAGGACTACTTCTACCAAGTAGCCCTCCTAGTAGTTTTCTTATTTAGGATGAATCACCCCTGAGCCTATTCGCTTTGGGTTTCTTTTCATCCAAAGACTACTACTACAAAATAGCCTTGACTCCCTCCAGAGGAGAATTATTTATTTATTTATTTACTCACCGAACGTTTGCCTTTTGGTTGATCACTGGTTCTCGCTCCGACGTCTCAGGAGAATTCCCTTTCAGTAGGATCCCGTCAACAGGGGTCAGAAGATCAGCCATTTCGCCTTGCTGTTTCAGACAACCAAGGGCTTTCAGGATTCCAAATCCAAGGTCCCAGACCTCACCGTGTACGGTTTTTCAGGAAGCTGGTTCTGACCCCAGATGTTGGGATCCCGGGACCTCTCGCAATTCTGTTAGGTAAATCAATTCGGAATCAAGAAGATGAGACAGGAGCCAGTGATGAAAAATCATCCAATTATATTGAATCTTTGCAACCCAGCACAGCTGGTTGAAGCAAAGAGTTTTACATTCTAAGAGTGCTTATATACTTAAGTGGCTACATAACTCAAGCGTGACTACTCAGTCACTTAATCAAATGTTGGTGGTTTGTTACCTTACTTGTTGTGAGCAGATCTCTCATATATTAGAATCTCAGGCTTGAGTATATCTTATTCTAGGGCTAGGGCCTGAATCACCAGGAAAAAAAAAAAAAAGATAAGATGGGCTGAAGCAACCCAACAGCCATGGTCTGCCTGTAGGTCTCTGGTTTACCCGTTGCTGCGTGTTCAGCTCCCTTACGGGTGTTTCCAGAGGCCCACCCCAGAACCAGGACTGCAAGATCACCCCCCTCCATTTTGTTCCAGAGGAAAAAAACAAAACACTTAGGATGGTAGAAATTATTCAATGACAATTGTAATTCAATGGCACATAATTTTCCAAAACTGGCAAATCTACCAAGAATATCAAACAAGGGCATTAGATGTCTCTTTTAGCATTGACAGTAAAACAAACAAAAATAAAATAATTAAGGCATGTTGACCAAAAACAAGCCAAAACAAAACATGTTCCACTCTTAAGAGAAGTAACTCTTGACTGAATTAATATGTTATGCTATCAACATCTAAACGTCATTTTAAAAGAGAATTAATTAAGACTCCTCTGACAAGCAACACCTTCAAATTGTTTGAACTTAGATATAAAATATCTTTAACTTCATAATTCAAGTGTAATAAACGTCTTTTCTCTTCTCCACTCTCTCTCTCTCTTTACACTGGCTCCCTGACCTTCAAGTACAGAGATAACAACCACTCACACACACACAGGTAAGTCAGAGAAGATCTGTACCTTATGGTTAAGTGTGTTAGTGTTTACCGTACCAGCAAGAGTGCCCTCAATGGTGACCACAGAATATCCTTTACCTTTGTGAAAAGGAACAACTCAACAGGAGAGAAGGAATTAGACTTCAAACACTTAACAAAATCTTGGCTTTAGTTTAGTAAATCAAACAAGTTTGAATCCCAAACAAAAACCCCAAAAATAATTCTCTTATTGAGAGGAAGCAAAAAAAAAGAAAAATTCAATACAAATAACAGTCAGATGCATCTCTCTTATGTGTATTCTCAGTTACAGTCTGTAACAGAAATGTGACCTTCATGCATATCAGCTGGCCAACACACACACACACTCTCACTCAGGCCTCATGTCGACTGACAGGAGAGAAGACAAAGACAAAATGAACTCAGTCTTTAGTTGCAACACATAACATGTAGCCTATACTTTTAGACAGATTCTTTCTTCTAATTATTTTGTGGTATATTTGATTGGCTGACACACAATGTTAGCAGCACTGGGATGTTTTGAATAGGCGTCCCCACCTTTATCTTAGTTTGGCCCAACTAATGCTGCTGACCATGTGTGGATGCCACAGACAGACAAAGCTGCCAAGTAAGTTAACTTTCCCTTAACCACGCAGATGAGGCGGAAGTTTTCTTAGATTCAAATAGCTTTGCAGCTCTGAACAAACTATGCCAAATAGTAGTACAAGCAGAGACAGGTTGACACTCAGACATGTTAGTATCAGAGAGTAGCAGACAATTGCAAAGCACACATACACATAACCCATAGGTCAGAAACATACAGTACATACACATGTTGAGACATAAACTCATAAACTCATGTTCCTAATTGGTTACCGTAAAGTGACTGGTCTCAAAATTTGACAGATTGTCCAATTTAGCAAACCCAGTGAATGTGATCTCTCGCCCAGACCTGTACTCGAAACATCTGTAACTCTCCGGAGATTCGTTACCGTAGGCCCAACCGTGTGCGCACACAATGTGTTCCTTCTTTCGGCCTTTGGCCCAATTCTGTCTATTTTTAAGACAGGAGCTCTACTCAACGCAATCCCCCTTTGCCCTTAGGCAGTCATAATAGCACTTTAAAGGAACGAAACGTACTACTCACCGAGAGCGCGTCTTTCCAGCGGGCTGAGGGATCACACACAGTAAGTTTGGTAAAAAGAACAATCCTTAATTCAATAGATCAATACAATCCTTATCAATCTCGGTAGAACCTCCATAAACTGATGGTAATTTTGATACCACAGATTTAATAGAGACCCAGTCAGACCAATAGTATGAAAAATCAGGAACAGAGTTTATTTACAATGATGCGCATCAAGGGAGAGACAGCATGACTTCACCTAAAGATCCATCAGCTGCTCTAACTAGACAAGGAAATAGTTAGAGTTAAAGTATCCTTCCAGGCTGACGGGAGATGGCGTTGGTCATCCCATCTCACGTGGACTACACTGAATCAGACCCTGATTAGTGGCAGCCTGGCAATCCGGAGCAGATAGCTACTGACGCAGCCATGCAGAACAGTGAAACACTGCAAAGTCATAATATTCCTGCTTATCTCTAAACACAGTCACACAGAGATATAACAGGGACAGTACAGATATCATACAGTCATTACATAGAATCATACTTTTAGTATCAAAGTGACCCACTAATGAGAAATGCAGAACATTAAACCACATATTGGAATATTGGACATAATGCAGAACATTAAACCATATATTGGAATATTGGACATAATGTTCTATTCCACTTTCTCTCACTCCATACATGTGAGCGATGCACATCACAAACTTTACAATAGGGTACATCTCCTGGATGTTTAATAGATAGGCCTACTCTTTCTTCTCTCTGACCTATTTAACACTTTTAACAATACCTGAATCATAACATGAATAACTAACAGGGGCCGGCCTGGAGAGCAACAGTGGATCCAAAGGAGTTGCAATGTATCTCATGCTGATAGCATTTTTTTACTACCATATTTCTCTGGAGACTCAGTCAGGACGATGAAAAATCAGGATTTTACTCCTCGGTTCTCTTAATATTCATAACAAGTTAAATTTAAAGAGATGGTGGTCCAACGGCAGACCACAAGTGTCATGCCACCGGCAGCATATCACCAGCTGTCTGCTATCTGCAAATCTGATTTTGCTATCTGGGTGGTGGTATGCCGCTGGTGGCATAAAATGATATATGGATGGAGTACGACAGTGGTCCGCCAGCCTCTTGCTATCTGAGGCTGTATCGAATTGCAATACTCGTATCGCAATATGTTAAAAATCACAATAATATCGTATCGTGGCCCAAATATCGCAATAGTATCAAATCGTCACATTTTTGCCAATTCCCACCCCTAGTGGACCCCTGCAGCAGGATTGAGAGTCTGGATCATCCGTAAGTGGATTTGGGTTTTGAGCGAAAGAGTATGGTTATGGTTATGGTTATGGTTATGGATTTAGCAGACGCCTTTGTCCAAAGCGACACACAGTGTTTATATACTGTATAAATTCCAGGATAAAATAGTATATTTCAGTATATTTTGATACAGTAGCCTATATCAGTAGTACAGTAACCCAGGGAGCACTTTTATGCTCTGGGTAGATCTTGATGAAATGTTAAATATGAGATGTAAGTTCTGTATATTTGACATCTTAAAGCAATGAGAGTTAATCTACACTTGTTCCTCCCCTCCTATGGTCTAACTGGTGTATCAAACAAGCACTTGGCTTGGGATGCAATTTATACAAGCTGTGAACTGCAGTTGCGAGATTCAATGTTGCTTAAACATTTAACAGCATTGTTGTTAACATTTTGCCTTTAATGTATTTTAGCCAAGAATGATGCATTTCAGATAGGGTAGGTTACCGGTAGGTTAAATTAGGTTAAATAAAAACCAAAATATGATGAAACTGAAAGTCAAGAGCAGAGTTTCATCAGCAAGCTAGCCTCTGCCAAATCAGATAAAGTTGAGTCAGCAGTTTAATTTGGACGTGGTGAAAGGTGAAAGTATAGATCCTACTGAAAGTACAGTACCATACATTACCAATGTCAATATATTATGTCATTCATTACAACATGGTTGACATTTATGAAGTCTTGAAAGTGGACCCAAACAAAAGCCAAACCTACCCTATAGCCTGCTTTTGTTTGTAGGCCTACTGGTCAAGATGAATTGATAATTTTGTATTGTAGCCAAAGTTTCACTCCAATGCCATTTTCCAACTCCTCCAGGATTTTGTCATTATTAAGCCACAGTATTTTCTGGCAGCGCATGTATAGTCATTGCAACCGCTAAAAGATACATTTTCTCTGACAACTTTTTTCAAAACTTTTCGACATCTTTTGACAACACTACCGGTGATGTACATGGACACATGTAATAAGCGAGAAAAGTGACAACAAATTAAGACCTGCATGAAGGCGAGGGATCAAAAGATCACAGTGATAAATCACCTACTGTTAGGGTTAGCCTGCATGAAGTAAGTATAAGTATATATACTCTTTTGATCCCTTGAGGGAAATTTGGTCTCAGCATTTATCCCAATCCATGAATTAGTGAAACACATACAGCACACAGTGAGGTGAAGCACACACTAACCCGGAGCAGTGAGCTGCCTGCTACAGTGGCACTCGGGGAGCAGTGAGGGGGTAGGTGCCTTGCTCAAGGGCACTTCAACCATGGATGTGGGCATAGGAGAGCAGTGTTCAACCCACCCACATTTTTCCTACTGGTCAGGGATCGAACCGGCAACCCTTTGGTTACAAGCCTGAAGCCCTAACCAGTAGCCACGGCTGCCCCCAAACTGAAAGACATCAAGGAGTGATAAAGAGTTATTCCATAATCCCATTTCATTAATATTCTAGTGATTTATTTCCCAGGGATTTTGGGGTTAGACGTTATCATGGTCCATCAATAATTCTTTGTTCTCAGTTGTTTTCTGCTGTTTTTTTTGTCTGTTCATTGAAGGCTGTTATTGGAGTTGACAGTTGTGTCTAATTACTGTAGGCTATAATACGCTGAAAAAATGACAGAGAAGGCAGAGAAAAGTGTCTCCAGTCGAGTGAGGTATATTAGATACAAACATAAAAGCCTGTGCTGCATTTATCAGGATATGAATCTATCTCTGAATCTGGGTAACATGACGTTGTGAACTCCTGTTACCCTGTCCTGGTGGAAATACCCGCCAGTTGGCTGGCATTTCCAAATTAAATCCCAAAGGCTTCGGTTCACTGTAGTGCAGATCGGCTCTCGTTACCTGTAATTTCGATCAGTGGTCATTAAGGATGTTAGGATGTCAAACCGAACAGAATCCAGTGAAGGGTTGCCAGGCCACATTCTTAGCTCTCCCTTAAGATGTTTCGACCTCGGTATCACATGCTGTTTTTGTTCCATCACCTCCTCACCCCCACCTCCTGCTCCTCCTTTATCGACAATTAGCCAAAATGGTAACGTAACAGTGGTGTTCACAATAGCTGCACTCAAGCTGTTTGGTGTGGCTGACAGGCCACACCACTCTTAAGGCCTAGCCTAACTGACTCAAAGTCTAATATTCTTCTAAATTCATTGGCTACAAATACATGACACACTCTTTTGTATAGACTATGGCCTATACTGTGACATCCTTAGAGAATTTATAAATGTTTCAGTTATTGTGCTAATTATAGCAGAGGTGTGCCAATTATTTTGTTTATTTCAGTGGTTTCGAGTGTGGTTGACATCACTGTTGTTAATTTACATTTTGCGTAAGGAAATAGCACCTGCATTATGACTTATTGTGGTATTTCGTCTAGTTTCAACAATATTGTTGTGCTAGTACAGTGTTTCTCAAAGTGTGGTCCGGGGACCACTGGTGGTCCGCAAGCTATCCCAAGTGGTCCGCCAGCAGACATGATAAAATATAATATCTTGCAAGGTTGAACCAACTTTTATGTAAATCCAAACAGTTCTGCAACATGCCTATGTAAGCTACGCCAGTTTAAATCATATGAATCCTCTGACACAAAAAGGAAGGTGAGGAGGCCTATTGTGTAATATACTGTTGAAGTAGGTTTACTCTTTCTTTTAGCTAGTGGTCCGTGAGGTTTTTTTTATTGGTTAAGTGGTCCTTGGTCTGAAAAAGTTTGAGAAACACTGTGCTAGTATACCAGTATCACCACCATTAATGACAGATTAAGATATCAGATATATGTTTACATATACAGTACTGTGTGTGTCTGCACCTTCTCGATTTGCTCTTTAATTCTAGGCTGCCTTTTTAAGAACTGGCTAGGGACAACGGCACTTACAAGCTTACTCCGGCTTATTTACAAGTTTTTGTCTGTCAATTAATGACCATTGTTCCTATCAAACAAACAAACAAATAAATACATAGATAAACGTTGCTTCAAGCACGTCCTGGTGTCCTTGGTTGTCCAGTGACGATCTCATGAGTGTCTTCACATCACCTCTCGTCCTCACTTAGTTGTTATTATCTAACGATAACCCCCCTCCCCTATTCATAACTGTTCCTTTGCACAAGATGTGTTTGTGTTACAACATGAATGCAGGCTTGTGTGAACTTGAAAGATTACATTGACTGTCTGGGATAACATTTGAAATTGATCAATTGTAGCTGAAAGGAGTTAAGGCTTTTATTAAGGGCTACATGCCAACAGTGACACAATAGTATTCCAGTGATTTGCAATCACAGTTTAGTTCCACCTTGAATGGATCCACATTCCGTAATTCATGTAATTGTGATGGATATCACTTGTGAACAACAAATGCCATAAGAGAAAAAAATGGACAGATAAGATAACCCCCTACCTCCTTGTCTTGTTCTTTTTCTTGTTGTTTTTGTTAATCTGCATGCACACTCATCTTGTTTTCCTTTATCTGCCTCATGCACACTCATCTTTCCCCCCACTCTCTCTCCCTCTCTCCCACTCTTTCCCCCACTCTCTCTCTCTTTCTTCCACTCCCCCCCCACTCTCTTTCTCTCTCTCACTTTGTCCCACATTCTTTGTCCCACTTGCTCTATCACTTCCTCTTGCTCCTCTTCTATTCCATCAAACTGTTATCCCCATTTGTGATAGATATATAGATAGATAGATAGATACTTTATTGATCCCCAAGGGGAAATTCAAGTGGAAACTCTCTCTCTCTCTGGCTTACCCAACATCTTCATCTCTCTCTCTCTCTCTCTCTCTCTCTCTCTCTCTCTCTCTTTCTCTAAATATGTCTCCCTCCCCCTGTCTCTCTCTTTGGCTTCCCCAACCTCTCTGTTTCTTTCAATACAATTCAATTCAATTCAAAAGTGCTTTATTGACATGAGAAAAAGGGCATTTCCATTGCCAAAGCAATCATACAAAACAGTTCACAGACAATTAGATTAGATTAGATTAAATTCAACTTCATGGAGGGGATGGTCGCCTCCTTGTTGTCCCTGTCAAGGTTGCAAGCAAGCAGCTGAAGACCCTCTCCTGAGAGGATAGCCTTTTTTTCCATGTTTGTTTTGCTCTTCAAATGTGGCTAGGTGTAGCCTGACGAGCTAGACCCACATTAAAATGTTGGGTCTGGGCACTTACCGTTCGCAGTGCTCAGTCCGAGGGGCGGGATAATCAGTTGTCTTTCAAATTCCCTCTGCACGCAATAAGACAGCGGCAGTGCTACGAGTCCCATGCGTTTCCCACCAGCCGAGTTGGCTAGTTCAAACGTTTGCCGACTTAATAAAAGCTTAACTCGTGTCACACTGTTCGCCAACAGCAACATCCATCTTATTTGTTTTCAAGTAGCAGGGAATTCAAGCCAAACTGTTGCAACTCTGCCATCAATCATTATGTTAAGCCAGCATTTCTCAAACCCACTACTGGGTCGCGGAGACATGCCAGGTGGGGCGCGAACTGACATGACATTTTTATCTGACATTTTTATCTGTAGCCTGGGACCAGGTAGCACATGCGCAATGGACGCACTGTGTTATTCACAGGGAAGCGCTCGTGTCAAGGCAGCTTAGTTAGTCCTGACCTACATGAGATTTTGAACGTTGTTGTGAGAGTGGTGAATTTCATCAAAACCCGGCCCTTAAAAGCGCGTCTATTCTCCGCACTTTGCGAAGAGAGGCTGTAGGCCTACTGTTTCACAGTGAGGCAAGGTGGCTTTCCCGAGGTAAAGTGCTGTCACGCGTGTTTGAGCTCCGAGTCGCCTCTTCTTGGAGGAAGAGCGCATGTTTGAATCTGCAAGCACGTTCACTAATGAACATTTCTTGACGAAACTGGCCTATCTTAGCGATATATTTGATATATCTTATCTTATCAAAGTGGGGAATGAAAGAAAAAGTTTGAGAACAACTGATCTCGTTTGTTAACTACCACAGTCACGAGTTGGGTCGCGATAGTCTGTCATTTTTAAAAAGTGGGTCCCCAGAAAAAAAGTTTGAGAAACACTGTGTTAAGCCCACCTAACGACTCTATACACGATTTCATTGGCCTGATCGAGTTTCGATTTCTGGAGCTCACAAGCCAACGGAGAGTTGCTGACTAGCCCTGGCAGCAAATGTAAGTTGCTGCCGCTAGGGGCGCGTCTAGATTTCTAGGCTTGGCTAGGTGGTTTTAAATTTATGGAAAAAGGGTTTTCTTAATTCTTAATACTTTTCATAGTAAAGAAGAAAGTGCTTCTCTGCTCCAACCTTTCCTGTCAATGTACAATTTTTCACTGTAAGGGTGTGGTCACTGCCCCCCGCCCCCCAACCTCTCAATCTCTCTCCCACAGCCATGGTGAAGCCTCAATCCCAGAAGCAGGTGGTGGGCCCTGCCCCTGAGGGGGGCTGGGGTTGGGTGGTGGTGGGGGCACTGTTTGTTGAGTCGGCGTTGGTGTTTGGCATCATCCGCAGCCTGGGCGTGTTCTTCGTGGAGTTCGTGCAGTACTTCGACGAGAGCGCCCAGGCCGTCTCCTGGATCACCTCCATTGGAGTGGCCATGCAGCAGCTATTTAGTAAGTGGTGTGTGTGCTGATCATGCATGTGTTTGTGTGTGTGTGTGTGTGAGTGTGAGTGTGTGTGTACTTATTACCCTGTATAGTGTCCGCTAATCCCAGTGTTTGTGTGTTCGTTACTAGTGTTTGTGTGCTCATGTATGATGTTTGTGTAATTGTTACCTTTATAATGTGTGTGTGTATGTTCTAATTTACTAATTCACATATATACACACTAAATGAGTTTGAATCCCAAATCACATGAGTGGAAGTTAGTGAAAAAGTGCAGTTTTTAGTGCAGTGTGCAAGGTTCAGTTATTATTGAGACCAGTGTGCAGTTGATTATAGAGTGCAGTGATGGTGTGAATCACTATGTGTGTTTTCTCTCTTTCTTTGTCTCAATCAATCTCTCTGTCTCACTCTCTCTTTGTGTGTGTGTGTGTATATGTGTGTGTGTGTGCGTGTATGTGTGTGTGTGCGTGTGTGTAGGTCCTCTTGCCACAGCACTGTGTAACATGTATGGGACGCGTCCTGTAGTGATGATCGGAGGGTTTTTGTCAGGATTAGGTTTCATACTGGCCTCGCAAGCTACCTCACTCAAACACCTGTACCTTACCATGGGCCTCATCTCAGGTAAACACACAAACACACACAGGCACACACGCACACACACACACACACTCACACACACACGCACGCACACACACATACACACACACAAAAAGCAATGCAAAAGTCATATAGACATTTGTATTTCATCAAATATTTTGTATTTGTATTTTCTCTTGTACATTCAAAAGTTTATATCTCCCTCTCTCTTTCTTACTTTTCTTTCTATCATTGTCTCTCCTACTATCCCTCTCTCTCTCTCTGTCCTACTTTTACATTATTCATTTAGCAGACGCTTTTATCCAAAGCGACGCGCATACGTGAATTATATTACAAGGGCCATTCTCCCCAAAGCAACTCAGGGATAAGTGCTCAAGGGCACAACCCGCGAATTGAACCCACAATGCTTCAGGCCACTGCACGATAGCCTCGTTCCTTAACCACTACGCTACCATCGCCCCCCCCCCCCCTCTATCCAGGTGCAGGCTGGGCCTTCGTCTTCACACCCACCGTGGCGGCGGTGATGCAGTATTTCACGCGCCGGCGTTCGCTGGCGATGGCGCTGGGCTTTACAGGCGTGGGCCTCTCGTCTTTCGCCTTCTCTCCACTCTTCCAGCTCCTGGTGGAGGTGTACGCCTGGCGGGGGGCCCTGCTCATCCTCGGCGGACTCAGCCTCAACATGGTGGCCTGCGGAGCCCTCATACGGCCCATCACTGCCACCAAAGCAGTGGACAAGGTACAGCCGAGCAAGTGCACGAATGCTAATATGAATGACATCGTACACACATAAACTATAACGTGGGGATCAGCGTGCAAGCTGAGCGCTGAACTTGGTTCAACTTTCAAAGCGCAACGCGAGCGTATTCAATTGACAAACCGTGTTGCTTAGGAACGAGACAAAACTTATTATGGTCTGAGCGTTGCGTTACGTTTGCCGCTGCCGCTTGCCGCTGGCTAATGTGATCCCCGCCTAACAGTCACAACACAAAGAGTGACTTCATCCGGGATCACTTTCAGAACCCTTTTGGGCTTTACTTGACAGTATCGACATAAGAGTGACATGACACTGTCACGAACGTGTCATAAACAAGTCATAAACGTTAATGACTTCTGTTATTAAGTGACATTCGGTAACAAATTTACCGAGGGGAGGGCCGGTCGTCAGGGGGGGGAGGGCCTAAGATAATTTTTTAAGCCTTAGGGGAAGGCCCAGGAGAATTGTTTTGGCCTGGGGGGAGGGCCGAGGAAAATTATTTTTTCCTGATCCATGATATTTTTTTCCCCTGATCAATGATCCGTTTTCGATATTTTAAAAGGTTTGTAGGCCAAAACATGATTCACGTCTCTTTGACAGAGTGGGCGAGTCGCAACCTGAATCTCCCACAACTCCCCTCGTAAGCTTGCAGGTCACCCGCGGTTATGAGTCATAAACCAAATATTAATGATATTCGGGTCATTTGCGGGCGGGTCAGTTAAAATTAATTAAATATATATTTTCTACAAATAGGCCTACTTAAAATATCACGAGAAGGCTAGCATCAATACAGTAAATTAGCATCAATACAGTAAGTCAACAGTAAAGAAGCTGAAGCCGCGAGTTAAAATAATAAAGACACCCCTTCAGGAAAAGCGATATAGGCTATGGGAAATATTGGGAACAGTTCTTAAAGAAGATGACAGTAGTACAAGTTATGGTCTATGTAGGCCTACTTCTTGCGAAGCCATTTAAAAGTATGACAGCCGAAACGGGCAGCCTGCAGGAATAAATCTTATGGCACAGACTACACAGCCATATCTACCGGTATGTATAGGTTCGCGCATGCATAAAAGTTACCTTAGTTCGTTGTGTTTGTAACTTTAAACAGTGGATGTGCTTTAGTAAAGCTTTGTGCTTCATTCAGCATTTTAAACCAGTTCTTACGCTAACGTTTTGACCAGCAATGTATCTCTCTTGCCTACCTGCCTCCCCATTTCTATTTTCGAAAGAAGTATGTCCATGGCCAAATCTTATCCTAGTGTTCTAATCCTTGGTGGTTGCGTGCGTGCTTGCGCTCTTATTCTCATTCTCTCTCCTGCGCAAACATTATGTCCTGCATGCCTGCGTGTAGTTCTACTGCATAAAGTTTCGCAAATAAATTAGTTTGTTTTACAGAAATGAACTACTGCATGCAGGCTATAACCAAAAGCACACATTTTGTAAATAAGCGGGTCGGGTATAATTTTGTCCTAATTAATATTCGCGGTCCGAGTTGCGGTCGGGTTGATTTAAATATCGGGCGACCGCGGGCCGCTTGTGACCAAACCCGCGCAACACTGGTTTGTAGCCCCGTGTGTGTGTATGTGTGCTTATGACATTTGCTGGCCGTTTTAACCTTGTAAACGTCATTTTTCGACCAGTTTTATTTGATTCACGTAGGGGGGAGGGCCTAGGAGAATTTTTTTGAGCCGGGGGGAGGCCCCTGGAAAAAAAAAATTGACCAGGGGGGAGGGCCAGGCAGAACATTTTTAACCTGATGGTCTGGCGACCGGAATGTTATGTTATTTAGCCTACATGACTTGAGTTTTTCCTCTTGAGCATGAAGATAACATTTGTGGCATAACTTCGTAGCTTCATAATGCATGCTTCGTAGCACCTAGGCCTGCCTACTTTATTGGCGTTTTAAACATTTTTAGCTTTGAACGGACACATCACAAAAAAATGAAATGTCTCCTGTACCACACAGGGGAATTTCCATCTGCTTTTCTCTGCCAAAAGTTAACCATTTTCAAGCTCTATGCGTCTTTCTCTCAATGTATTGCTATACGGCTCTGGGTTTGCTTGTCCTCCGAGTTCGTCCTTAACGACCGTTGTTAGGGACCTGAAACCGGTCTATATGCAAATGCTTTGGTGCATCCATGCAAATGATTATGTACAATTCTCTGCTGTTTCCTACATTATCAATTGCTTATGTCATGTTGATCAAAATGTATAGGTCTCTGTTGAATAGTCTCAACCCCACAACATTTAGGCATTAGTTCATTGCATAAGTCTTTACATGCAAAATGGTTGAACAAGTTGTCCTAATATGTCAAGCAAGATGATATTCATTGTGATGTTGATGATAATTTGTGGCCCAACAGACAGAAACGTCAAGAGGTGTAGGAAGACTGCACTGTAATTCCTACAGCACTGCATGCACACCCTAAGGAGAAAGTTTCATGTGAGCACATGAAACTAAACTGCACATGTCCCCTTAGGGGTTTTGTACATTTCTACTTTTGTTTTCTTTTTTTTTGTGCTATGCAGTGCTGTCTTTTCCTTTCTGTATTGCAATGACATGGTCTGTCAACAAATGACAGTACAAACAGTAAAAGCAAATCAAACTCCCATATATACTAAGGTGTAACCTACAATTTACAATACAGTTTTTCTCAGTCGCTTCGGTGCTTTTCTCACATCACTATTAACATTTGCACAGCAGTTAGTGCATTTCTCAAAACAATTAGTGCAAACTGCAAAACCTAGTGGATTACCTGCAAAAGCACGTCACTTGCTCAAAATGGATAGTCCATTCCTCTAAAGCAAGTCTTCATGTCAATGAAACTGCCAGTGTCATCAAAATGAGAAGTCTTGACACCATCGTTTATGAACAAGATAGTCAAATGGCTTTGTCATGTTTTCATTATGACAGTTTATTCTCTCTGTGTTTTCCAATGCAAAAAAAAAAGGTCAGAACTCGGTGACACTACCTGAACATGCTCAAGACAGCACTATACACTACTTGTACAGCCATTTGAAAACTACAGTAAAGTTAAACATTGCTGTAGTTAGGGGAGTAAGTGAGTACAAGACACTGAATATGTACGTTTCACATTTTTACTCGATATGTTCTTTGCAATTCTACAGCATTGTGACAGAATTTGATAACTAGTTCAACAATTTTGTATGTAATGACTCAAGCAATGAAATGAAGACTATTAGTTTAATTGGGAATGACTATTCAGCATCCATAAGTATAGTTCATTTTGACTGACATGACATAAGCAAATGATAATGTTATAAAACAGAGTACGAAAGCAACTGATACATGTCCAAAAGCATTTGCAATTTGTTCAGAGGAAGGAGAAATTGCTACTATGATATGCACAAATGACTAAATGTTGTGGACTATTAGTTATGAGAATTTTCATTCTGATCTGAGAAAAGCACCAAAGCGACTGAGAAAAACTGTAATTGTCATCAAAACTAAAAAGGTTTACAGCAGAACATCCCTCCAGAGTACACTGTTACAACATGACTAAGCAATTTAACTGTCTTATCCGTACACAATGACACAAGGACTTTACTGTAATTTTGAGAGATGAACTAAGAATTTTGAGCAAGAAAGTGGCTTCTGCAGGTAATCCATGGTGTTTTTGCTATTTGTACAAATTGTTTTGCAAATGTCGAGGATGATTCGAGAAAAGTACCAAAGTGACTGAGAAAAACTGTAAACATATAGGTCCATTAAAGTGAGACAAGAGCATTTTACAAGAGAATAATATAATTCCGGTCCTCGATACTAATTACTATCTTGCTTGTGTTCATGATTCTGATTCAGTGTGTCTGTGTCTGGAGGGCAGCTAGTTCATACATGCACCTCTGTGCTGATTGATATTGGAGTGTTTCCAGAATCAAATATTTGCATGCAGGCTAAAGTCAGTGTTTCTTCATGTGTGAAGCTTATTAACTGTAGGTCTGTAGGTTACATGCCTCAGGCAATAATACCGATCTTAAATAACCCTATTTGAATTGAAACTTGTTCAGGTGGTGGTTATTCTACTGTACAGGAACTGATTGACTTATACACACAAGCCTCTTAGCTTGATGTGATTGCTATTCTTTATGCTCTTCTTTAGCTGGAGCTGTTAGCAAAGCTTTTATTTTCTCGACAGCCTGCTAGCGAACATACAGGATTTGGTCTTCAAACATTGTGAAGGCAGGTCTGACCATTTGATATTTTTGCTGACTAAGCTGGTGGCAAAAAGTTATTTGCTTTGAGTTTTAAAACTGAAGGCATCACAAAGAAGACAATGTTGTACAATTCTGCTCATCGGAAAGCCATTTTTCCTTAAAAAAAATCTAAACAATTGTATGCAGAAAAACACCTGAACAGAATTAAAATGCACAGGAGGCATAGAAAAATTGCTTGATGTTGCCTTTACTCAGCTCTTTCACCAACACAACCTATTATGGTTGGTGTAATAAGTCTTACGATAACAATACGTGGCAATAAAAATACGTTTTGCACCTTTTAGTGATTTTGTGTGCTTCAACTCGCTGTGTGTTCACTGTGTGCTCTGTGTATTTCACTAATTCACGGATGGGATGGATGGGCAGAGACCAAATTTCCCTCGTGGAATCATAAGAGTATCTCTATACTAACATATACTAAACCAGCGGTTCCCAAACTTTTTTTCCCACGTACCACCACCTACATCCTGACTCGGCTCGCGTACCCCCACCATCCAACACATGAAAATGTAGCGCATTCTATTGGCGCATTCCAGGCATCATGTTTAATTAGCCGCCCTACATAACAAATAACAAAATCAAAATGTACAACATAATGTTGCCTTTACTCAGCTCTTTCACCAACACAACCTATTATGGTTGGTGTAATAAGTCTTACGATAACAATACGTGGCAATAAAAATACGTTTTGCACCTTTTAGTGATTTTGTGTGCTTCAACTCGCTGTGTGTTCACTGTGTGCTCTGTGTATTTCACTAATTCACGGATGGGATGGATGGGCAGAGACCAAATTTCCCTCGTGGAATCATAAGAGTATCTCTATACTAACATATACTAAACCAGCGGTTCCCAAACTTTTTTTCCCACGTACCACCACCTACATCCTGACTCGGCTCGCGTACCCCCACCATCCAACACATGAAAATGTAGCGCATTCTATTGGCGCATTCCAGGCATCATGTTTAATTAGCCGCCCTACATAACAAATAACAAAATCAAAATGTACAACATAATGTAACACAAAGAACAAAGAAGATAGGCTTAAGATAAAAAAAAAAAATAACACCTTTCCGATATTGCCCTTTTCATCTTGCGTACGCATACCACAGTTTGGGAATCCCTGTACTAAACTATACTATGCTAACAACTGCTTACCAACTTTTATTCCATTCTCAGTTTCATCACGTTTCATCGTATCATCATATTGTTTTATTTTCTTGGTCAGTTTACTTCAAACAAACTTTCTGTTTTTTTACTGGATGTTTTTTGTTTCAGTGCTTGCTCTGAATAAAATATACTATTATAAGTTGTAGTAGTCATAGTAGGAGTATCATAATGAACTACTGACCCAGAATACACAAAGTATTGATCTTCTCAAGACCATACGTCTGCCCCTCACCATGTCTTCTCTCCCCACGTCCTTACTCTAGACGTTGAAGGGCTCGTCCTGCTCGACGCTGCTCACCCGCATCTCGGTCTACTTCGAGCTCCCGCTGCTCCTGCAGCGTCCCTTCCTCACCTACAGCCTGGCCATCACCTTCTTCAACGCCGGCTACTTTGTGCCCTACGTGCACCTGGTGGCCCACAGCCGCCACGCCGGCTTCTCCGAGTACCAGGCGGCGTTCGTCATCTCGGCCACCGG
Organism: Alosa pseudoharengus; assembly: GCF_046254945.1. Taxonomy (NCBI): domain Eukaryota; kingdom Metazoa; phylum Chordata; class Actinopteri; order Clupeiformes; family Clupeidae; genus Alosa; species Alosa pseudoharengus. The sequence continues at coordinate 23,310,708 of NW_027468640.1, forward strand.
CGTGACGGACATCGTGGGCCGCGTGCTCTCCGGCTGGCTCTCGGACCTGGGCCGCCTGCGCCTGATCCACATGCTGAGCCTGTGGACGTTGCTGCTGGGCCTGTTCCTGCTGGCGCTGCCACTGGGCACACTGGGCGGATACGTGGGCCTGCTGGCCGCCAGCCTGGCACAGGGGCTGTGCGCCGGCGCCATGACGCCGCTGGTGTTCGCCGTGGTGCCCGAGATCGTGGGCATGGAGCGCATGCTGGGCGCGCTTGGGCTGCTGCAGCTCATTGAGAGCGTCGGCGGGCTGCTGGGCGCCCCATTGTCAGGTAAGTGTGTCAGAGGTCGTGTGTGTGTATGTGTGTGTGTGTGTGTGTGTGTGTGTGTGTGTATGTGAGGGGGGGGGGGGGGGGGGGTTATCTATACAGAGGATTCAGCTAAATTCCTTCCAGGGCTCCTCAGTCGCCATAGGGTCTAGGCTCAGATGGAAGAACACCTCATGACTCCTCCCTTTATTGCTGACAAATGTTTATGTTTATGTTAACTTGAAAGGCAAAACCCTGTTGAATGAAAGCCTGGTCAGCGTTATGCAAAGCCTTGGTGTCAGTCTGTCAGCCTTATGTGAGGCTGTTGCTTGATAGATCTTTTGCCATGTGGTCTGCCTCAAGTTTTCATTTCGTTCTCCTCTGTTGCGTGCTGGCTAAGCTGATGCTGTCTCATCGTGTGCCATAACGGTTTCCATCTATGCCATTGTTCACCCCTTCATTTCCTCCTTTTCAGCCGACTCGGCATCTCAGAGTCTTTTCTAAAGCCAGAGGTATATCGGCAGATGTTCTCACAGCTGTGTTAGAATAAAACTCGTCAGCGTTGTTGTTACGGTGTTCTATCACAGATTTTTTTGCTTGTTCATGCCAATACAAGGGCAGCTTCGAACAGTAGTGGAAGTAAATGATCTTTTAGTTTTGAAAATGGTCTGCCATTAGCTCAAACCGACTAGAAATCCAGGAAATCACTTTGCTCTCTATCTTCTCTTTCTGTCCTGTTCTCTCTCCCTCTGTATCTTTTGGCCTTTTGTTCCTACCCTCCTATAGCCCTGCAGGTTTTCCTCCTCTGGCTACATCTCCCTTCCCTTTTACTCTCTTTCTTTGGCGATCTTTAACTTTCCATCTTATGGACAGCAAAGGTCTTTCATGTTACACCTCAAAGACACATGCTTGAAGCAGACTGAGGGCTCTATCTTCTGTGCCGGCGCAATTGACTTTGTATACTCGCGCGTTTGTCTTTCCTATTTTGCAGTCAGCGCATATTGGAATTTTCCCTCCACAGGTACATGCCTGTAAATTAGGGAATTCGATTGTGCCCACGGGGGTGGTTCAGCGAAAAGACGGGGCGTGTTCCGGCGCAAACGTTCACTGTTGATATTTTGCAGTTTCAGAAAACAATTCCTCCACAGACCAGGAACTCCCTGGTCTAAAGTCTGTGGCGAAAATGCAGATGCTATTTTAAGGGCGCATGCATGACCACAGGCCTGCATGAATGAATGCGTTGCACACCAATCTACAGACACCTCCGTCCACAGACGGAAACATTCAAAGCCTTGATAATATTTGTCCATTTCCCGGTTTTGTTCGTGCATTGGTGACCTAAATATTTAGTAGCCTATATAGTACAACATCTACATGCAATATCTTTACAACAACACCTAATTACGACCTATTAATCTGGACAACTTTATAGGCTACAGCCCTATAAAGGCTAGTTACTTTTAGTTTTGTTCCAATTTACCGTTGTGTAAGGTTTTAAGCACCATAATTTTGCCTACCTTGTTGTAGCCCATCTGAAATAACTCCAAGCTTTGCTATGTTCCCTCCATCCTTTCGTTATTTTCAAAAAACGTTTTATATCCATGATGGCCTTGAAGTCTTGAGTTAGTGAATTAGCTTAAATCAGCTTTTCATGTGCTGTTAACCAGCAACAGATAGTACAAGAAAGCAGCAAGTATGGTTACAATTTCTGTACAATTTCTGTAGTTGCTGCATCCATTCATTGTTATTCTCTCTCCTGCTCAAATAAATGTTGTGCGTGAATTAAGTTGATGATAACGTGTTTACAAACTCTGCTTTACAGAAAATATTGTAAATAGTCTACTGTCACGCAGTTAATGGGATACTGTGCAGAGTTGAAAGTTAGGTCAACTTAAACGAAGCCCTTGCTTGGCCGCCTGTGCTGCGCAACGCACACTTAGCTCCTCTCATCTATACAATGTAGTTCTCATTTCTGTAAACCATACATAATTTCAAAGAAAAATATTACCACTCGAGGGAAATCAGTGTGGTGTCCATGTGAAAAAATAGGCATAAATCTAGCGTACACATTTTCACGAATCACTGATGTGTTGATGACATAAATTAGGAAATGTTAGAGGACTTAAGGAGACGTGATGTTGAACTGCATGCCGATGCCATTTAACCCAAATGCCCCAGCGGCAGCACGGGAGAGAAGAGATTAACTGACAGAAGATATGCATTGTCTATAGAGAGGTAATGTTAGATTACATTGTACATTGCAAATATATCACCATGCATTCATAACCTCGTGATTCAGTGAGAATGATCCCAAAACATCGGAAAGTATGTCTTTGTGACAATTCTGTATTACATTTTGTGAAGATGAAAAATCAATAGCTAACTGTTCCCAACTGAACAGTGATTATAGCGCTGTGAACGCTCCTGGCTGCACCTGGCAAATACGCCACCATAATAGCAATCAGCTATGGAACAAGCATGCCTGTTGTTAAAGGGAATGTGAGATGACGCTCTGATTGGTTTATTGCACGTTACGCCCAAACCACACCCATGATTAATGTAGCTACTTCAGACAACCCCATTTTAGATTTGCGTCGGGCGCAACAGTCAAATATCCCGCCGGTAAAATAGCATCAGCGCCCGAGATCCGCCCACAAAGTGAATTGCGTTTTGCGCAAAGACACTTCCGTTTTAGACCATTAAAATAGGGCCCTGAATGCTTTAGGCGGTTGGGTCCTATAGACATTATATACCACCCAGGAGATTAACTGTCAAATAATCAACTTGTTGTTGGTTGTATGAACAGATCTCCTCGCAGCCAATGGTGCCTTGTGGTGGTGGCATAGAGGAGTGTATGTTATTCCACAATCTCTCTCTATTTTATGTGTCCCTTGATCCTGTTATTTTTTTTCTCTTGATATCAGCTTTGCCTGGGGTTAACCTTTTATCTGATTGTGTGTTTCATGGACATGGTGTACTTGGTGTGAATGGGGTCTCTGTGTATGTATGTATCCATGAGTGTGTGTGTGTGTGTGTGTGTGTGTGTGTGTGTGTGTGTGTGTGTGTGTGTGTGTGTGTTGGTTTGTAGTGAGGTCCAAGCTCCAGCTCCAAAAAAGAGTGTTTTCAGGCAGAGGAGTGCTGGAGAGACAGGAAAAACAATGTTTGCTTGCGAGGCCTTTATATTGAGTGTTATCTTATGAAACAAGGTTACCTTAAATTAGGAACATCTGCAAACTCCCAAAGTCTTTCTCTTTCTCTCTGTATGTCTCAGTGTGTAGGCCTATGTGTGTGAGGGTGTATGTGTGTGTTGAAGGAAAGTGTCAAAATTATCCATCTTCTTTTTGTTTAAGGTGTTTATATTAGAGCTGTCAAAATGAATGTGATTAATTATGAAATACATAATGCTTAAAAAATATAAAATATTAAATATTAAAATATTAAAGCAGTTAACAAATTTACTTCCTTTGTGGGGGTCTGACATCACGCAAGGGAAGCCGCTGAACCTGCAGCCGCCAGCATCTCTCTCTCTTGTCATATAGCCAAACTTTTAAGGATATTTTCAAAAATATTTTGGGAAAACTAGCCATATTCACTGAATATCCTGGTTTAATAAATGTACAAGTGAATATGCAATCAGTTTTTTTTACGAACTTCATGTAAAAGACAATTTGCGAATGACAGAGCTGAAATTTGCACTGAACATTACTTTCTAATTGAAGAAGTCTCACACTCACACCCCCCCCCCCCCGTAATTTTCTCTCCATCTCTGTCCATCTTTTTGTTGTTAATCTTGGCGCATGCACAAATGGTTCTTTACTTTCTACGATTGATCGTGATTATGAGATTAATGAATTAGTGCATTTGTTTTAATTGTTTGACAGCCCTAGTTTATATCCACACTGCTTTACTAGTAGATTAAAATATCAGTTAATTTAGTGTTTGTCCTGTACTGGACCTACAAATGGTGCACTAGCCATTTAAGCAATAGCACCAAGAGACTCGTTTATGGTTCATGCACCACTGTAACAGTTGCTTTTGGTACAGTGCTCTCTGCTGAATGGTAAACGTTAGAGCATTATAGAATAACGGTTAATAATGTTGAATGGTAAACGGTTAGAGCATTATAAACGAATGGTAAGCGGTTAGAGCATTATAGAATAACGGTTAATAATGTTGAATGGTAGACGGTTAGAGCATTATAAACGGATGGTAAACGGTTATTATAGATTAACGGTTAATAATGTTGCTTTAAAGCAACACCAGTGAGTTTTTTATACCTTAAAATAATGTTTCCAAAATCGTTTCAGAGGTTCATCAACTCGTAACAGGGTGAACGGCAATTCTGCATTCGCTTCGCGGCCCTCTATCGGCTATAACCGCACTATGTAAGTTTGCTAGATAGGGTAGCGGATCTGTAGTTCGATGGAATGAGACATAAGAAAATACAAATTTGACTTGCATCTGATGTCGCAATACATATAAGTCATGCAAAATATTCTACCTTGTCTGTGGACATCGTTATTTGCAAAGCCGGTGCTGGATAAACAAATAGCATGCGTGCGACAGAGGGAAAGTGTTGTTGGTGCTGCTTTAAAAATGACACAAATTGATTTTATGGTGGCACAATAGCCTAAGCTCTTTCTGCACAACAGCCTTAAATTCCTTTAAAAGCCTTTAATTCAATAGGATAGTAATTCAGAAGAAAGTGTACATTTTAAGCAGGCTCCTAAATATGCCTCTCCCGCCTACAAATGCGCCATATTACCTAGGCCAAAGTAAACCTTTGAAATTTGCACCTGAACTCTGCTGTCATTGTGGGTGTAGATACTAGTCGGAGCAGTGGTGAGAGACAGAGTTCTTAGTTTTCTTGGAAAGTCAAAATGGTTAATCATTGTGTTGGTTGCACAAATTCTACCTTGACAGGACATCTTATGAACCATTTCCCTAACCAGAAAAGCAAGGGTTTTCGTGCTTGGGTGCGTTTTGTGCAGGTAGCCTAAATAGATGCCACTTCACGCCTCATCGGTCACTGCCTCTGCAACTGCCTCTTCTCTGCCCTACGCTCGCTGCCTGAGGGCCAACACAGAGAGAGTGCGGAAGTTTTTATCCCCAAGCTATCCAGATACTGAATGAGGACTGTAGCAGGAAACCTGACAACTTTCTATGTTAAATACAATGGAATGAAGCCAGGATAGATTGATGTAAATGGGTAAATTGGACACAGGACAACTGACCTACAGAAGACTGTAACCTTTGTGTACAATAAAATGTGGTGCATCAAATCTGGTTTGACCTTTGTTCTTGCAGCTGACTCTTCGTGTCTTCCTCTCCCTTGTAGGCTGGTTGAAGGACACCACCGGCTCCTACTCGGCCTCCTTCGCTGTGGCCGGGTGCTTCCTCCTGCTCGGCTCAGCTGTGACGGCCACCCTCCCTGGCTTCTGCTCCTGTACTTCCCCCAAGTCCCCCGACGACGCCGAGGGGGCTCTCCCATCAAAAGAGCTTAGCCAGGAGTCCTGTCCAGACAAGCAGAGCCTCACACTCATCCCGCTCTCTGAAAAACCCATACTGGCTCCTGACCACTGTGCTGAGACCAGCGAGGACCAATAGCCTGAGGGCTCAGAGATCATGCACCTACTGCGGGTTGGTGGGACAGAGACTGATTGCAGATCAGCTGACTGGACCACCAGTGATAGGGGTAGCTTGTGCTAGTGCTTTCTTTAGGGACGGAGGTATCAAACTTATTGGTTAAGGCCACACATGAGCGACTGTATGTGTGTGTGTGTGTGTGTGTGTGTGCTTTCAGTTGGTAGGGGCCAGCACTGAACTTGGTCCAGCCTTAACAAGAGGTGCCACATGACACTGCTACACTACACATCACTGCTACACTGCACTGAAGAGGGCATTTTAAATGACAACGCTCTTTGTGTTAGAGACAAAGCCTTTTTAAGTCAAATGTGAACCTTTTTTAATTTACTGTGGCCTTTATATCAACTATAACACAATAGTAGTTATGCTTGTGGAGGTTTGATTATCCTGTAGCAACACATGTTCACAAGTACAGCAGACATTCTGGAAAAAAACAGACTCGCTTCTAGAAAAACAGAAAGAAAAAACACAACTAGTAAGAGCTGGTGTCAAAAGTCTCACAGCACAGAACCAGTTGCCTTCTACATTAGGCTTGAAAGTGGTCACGTGGTCAAGTGGTCATCAGGCAGCAGTCAAACCCTGTAAAGATCAAGTAAGTTGATATGGTCATTTGATTGAGTGAGAAATAGCTGGCCCACCAAAAAAAGCCTCCCTCCAGAGACAAGTTGTTTGTGCTTGAGATGCATGCGTTATGGTAGCTATAGATGTTACATGAGGGCACCAGTTATACACTGCAAAAACCGCTTATCTAACAAAATCTCACCAAGTGTTATTAATCTTATATCAAGATAAAAAAAAATAGTTGGTATTGTTTTCAGTATAAAGAGACTTACCTAGCGCTTTCTTGTGAAAACATTTGACTTAATTTAAAAAAAAGTTTGACTTATTATGACCGCCGCGCAGCGAAGCGGCAGTCATATAGGTTTAGTCAGATTTATTTTATTTATTTTTTTATCTGTGACCTAGCATAGTCAAAACTGCACGAAATTGGAAGTGTAGGATCATTATGACACCCTCTGAATGCACGCCAAGTTTCGTGGAATTCCGTTCATGGGGGGCCACACAATAAATTAATTTATGTTACTATACACCAACTGGCCTGTAGGTGGCCGGAGATAGTTTTCTGTGAATATCTCGAGAACCGTAGGGCCTAGGAGGTCCACCTTTTTTTTGTATGTTGGTCTTAAGGGGGCATGTTAACCTATCCCATTACCACTTATTTCATGTATAGCGCCACCTAGTTAAAAATTAAAAAGCAAAACATTAGGTGTTTTCATCACAATATCTCTGGCTGACCTGGTCAAAACTGCACGAAATTGAAAGTGTAGGATCATTATGACACCCTCCGAATGCATGCCAAGTTTCGCGGACTTTCGTTCATGGGGGGCCTTACAATAAAATAATTTATGTGTACATTTAGTGACCGTACACCAACAAGGATTCCCGGGACACTGAAAGACCGGGGTACACGAAACTTGGTGGGCATGTAAACCCCACATGGATAGCATGGAACCATCGCTTTTCGTTTTGATCTGTAGCCCCCCTACTGGACTGGACCCCCCGAAAGGAGGGTAGGGCAGACACAGTTTTCTGTGAATATCTTGAGAACCGTAGGGCCTAGGATGACCAATTTTTTGCGTATGTTTGCCTCCAGGGGTCATGTAAACCCATTCCATATGCACACATGTGCATAAACAGATACACACGCACACACATACATTCACAGTAATCCTATGTATGACACATACTCACACAGTAGACATATATACGCATGCATGCACATGCACACACACAGGCACATAAACAGGCAAACACAAGCACATGCACATGCACGCACACACACCCACCCACACATAAACATAAACATGTACACGCACACATGCACACTATTCAAGAATTTCTCAGAAATATGAACAGGCAAGATGGGGGTGGGGTTGTATAAAATGTATATTACATGTGAAATCTATGAACTAATCATGTTTTGGTACTTGTTGTCTGGCAGATACCAGTGAGAATTGAGTGTGCATAATGCAATTCAGTGAGACAGTTAGAATCATATATGCCTTTCAGCGTGACTTATTTTTGTAGAAAACATATGCTGGACTGGGCGGCCGTCATATTTTTAGGATATATCTAGTTTTAAGACATCTCATCCTGAAAACAAGCAAATTTGTCTGCCAGTGCGTTAAGCAAATGTGTCCTAAAAACAAGCAAATTTGTCTGCCAGTGCGTTGAGCAAATTTGTCTTGATAAGACTCCTTAAAATAAGTCAAAGTCTTCTTAAATTAAGTCAAAATGTTCTTTTGAGAGGGTGCTAGGTAAGTCTTTTCATACTAAAAACAATACCAAATAAATTCTTTAATCTTAATATAAGATTAATAACACTTGGTTAGATTTCATTTTTTGCAGTGTAACCACTTAATAAATATGATCCAGAGTCAAATGTGTAAAGTAAAATAAGCTTTTGTAACCTTGGACGTTTCTGTTGTATGCTTTTATATCCTCAAATATGTCACTTTTGGCATGAATATTATGACAATCACAGAAATCATTTTTTATTATTTCTGTGGCTTTAACAACCCCCTATGCCAGTTGGAGTAAGATGATGTTTTTGTAACGCGATAAGTAGCATCTGTACAATTTTGACAGAGTCATTTTTCATCCTTTACTGCCAACTGTGCTGCAAACATTGAAACATAAAGAAAGAGAGAGTCCAAAGTTATAAAGAACAACTTTAGCTTTTCTCTTAAACATACAATAAAATTAGTTTACCATCAACGGACAAGTCTTGCAAACACCAGCATCAGCTGGAACTGATAAATGCATATGGTGCTGCAAAAAAAGGTCCTTCTAAAATTGCACTATGAAAAGCCTTGGAATTGGGCAACTAGTTGGAATGACAGGTATTTTTATTTCCCTTAAGTTTGTTAAAAATAAATTATGTGCAATCAACATTAACTTGAGGATGCTATTAAAAGGAGTGACCTACAAAAACATATGTTTTTAAACAGCAAACATCTTCATAATACGATGGTTGCCTAGAGATGAGGTTTTTGTGGTAACTGAGGGTAAGACTCCACTTGGCCTGTGTCCAAAGGGCATGGAGCAGACTTGGGAATTTGAAAAATGACTGGAGGCCTTGAACAAGAGTGGTTTATTAACTTTTACTTTTTTTGTTGGTGAAATTGAAAAAATCTACAGACATGTTCACAGTAGCAGCTTCTACCTCTGTCATATAAGATTATGCCATTTTGTGTTTTGGTTTACTCCTTAACTTGACTTTTTCTTACATCAGGGCTACACCGGGTCAGCAACTGAAGTGCTCCAATCGTGTAGTTTTAGAAGACTCCAGATTTTTCAAACGTATGCACTGTTATCACATCTGGTGTAGCCAGTTCCATTGATTATAATGGAAGCTAATTGTTGTACCAGATGCTATGCGAACGGAATGCTTCAGTTATGTGCCTGGTGTAGCCTCCCTGCTACTGTTTAATGTTTACCAAAGCAGTTGTTAACATGAGTACTGGAAATATAATGCAAATAAATTCATTCTGCCAAAGGGTGAAGAGATTTATTTTCAACTGTACTGCACACTTCTCTGATAAATTAAATGCTACCAACCTTTCTTCAGAGCCAAACCAACAGACAAACCCATGCCACACAGGGGTCATTCCTATGTTCCCCAGGTTCTATGTTCCCCGCTCGGGGTTACGGTTTTAAAAAAGGGTCCTATGTTCCGGGGAACATAGGTACGCTCCCCGCACACACACCCGTTCTGCCCTCTTTCTTTGTAGTCGGTGAGGCCCTGTTTTTTCTGGGGCAGCACACATGTGGTCACTGATTTACCAGGGGCTCCCTCTTGGGTTTATGTGTCAACAGCTGTGAGATGATATGGTTGGGTTAGAGAGGGGCTGGAACCACCTTCCTGAAATGAGAAAAAGATCAGACCTTTTAACCTCACAAGATTTCACATTTTGAATGTTCATGTACAGTATAGTCCCTCAACGTACAAAGTCTAAAAAACTAAGCAGGCTATACAGGAAAGCTGAAGAACATTCCATACATGCTAACTAGCTATAGATCAGTCTTTAGGTATTTTTGACATAAACCGTGAAGCCTGATACATCAACACATCAACCGGCTAATAGGCTACAACATTGTTATAGATGACAGACTTCCCACATTTTTTATGGCAAATCTGGAAGGCAATGTTAGTTTAGTAATTCATAGACATTGCCTGAAGCATGAGCGACAAACAGCTAGGAGGCCAATTAGGATAATAGTCATATAAGAGAAAGCTGTTGTAATCGATTGAACACTGCATGTACTGTGGAAAGGATTGCATTGAAGATGTTGACAGAGATATTGGTAGATCATGACTTGCAATACAAATGTTTTCTCAGCCTATGCCAAGTGAAATGACACGTTGTCAGAAGTCAGATGTGCTCACACAAAATATTCAGGTGCTCACACAAAACCTTTTCATGTGTGCACGTGCCCGTCTGGCAATTTTCAAAACCCAATGCGGCCCTTGAGCCAAAAAGTTTGCATCCCTGACCTAGAATCTTCTTTCAGCATAATCCATCAGACCACTGAGGATGGGCCAGTCAGTGATGAGAGGAGATGATGCTATATTTACAAAAGTGGTAAAAGGTAGTAGCAATACCAGCAAACATAAAAAAAATGCAGTCAGAATTATGCACAGCAAAGGTGGGCCTACATACATTGTTTCCTGTCTGCCAATGCTGCTTATTGTCAGATTCTAACGTTTAGGCTAAGTAGAAAGTAACGTTAGGAATTCATGTCAATGTGATTAAAATTTTAGCCTAAGCCAAACCAAAGTTAACACAAAGTCTACTTCTGTCACGATGCTAGTGTTGGAAACAGTTCCCAATTGTGAGTCCCCTGACTGCTCACGAAGTGAATGGGTAAATCTCAATGTCCCCCCTCACAGACTCACAGACTTGATGCGCATTTCCGCCAACTTTGTGAGTAACTAAAATTAGGTTATATAAGTTAATCGATGGCTGGAGTGGGACTTAAAGATGTGTATATCGGTGTCAGCATCACCAGTCGGCCAAAATGAGTTTGAAAACATTACATTACATTACGTTACATTTGTCAGCTGTTATGCTGAACCTCTTTGCGGCCATTGGACATGTGCATTATGCAAAAAGGCTCTACTGTATCTGCAGACAATGCTGGACTTACATTACATTACATTACGTTACATTTGTCAGCTGTTATGCTGAACCTCTTTGCTGCCATTGGACATGTGCATTATGCAAAAAGGCTCGACTGTATCTGCAGACAATGATGGACTTGCCAAAAGCACATCCATCCATGGCTATTCAAAATGTTCAGAAAAAGGCTACAATTTGTTGAAGCAGCCGATTTTGGCCAGTTCCGCAGTCAGATCTTGTGTTGTGATGTGCAAGTGATGATGCGCTCAGTTAAGAGTAGGGATGGACTCACCATGGGAAGAGGTATGACTGAGAGTGTAATTGCCACATGGATACACAGCATGCACAGATGTGGTGATGTACTTAATTCCATGAATAAACTGACGGGATTGGTCGACTGAACTTGGTCCCGCAAAATGCCAAGATCAAGTGATTAGCTGCTTCACTTCAAACTCAAAGTGTTAACATTGAGGATGAAGTAGACACTATCAATCTAATGGTGTTGTTTTAAAGCAGGGGTCGGCAAATAGTGGCCCGCGGGCCAATTTTGGCCCGCCATCTATTCTATCTGGCCCGCGAGATGACGTTAATTTGCTGTTGAATGAATTTTTTTTTTAACCCCATGTTTTTAAAAAGAAAAAAAGGCCTACAGCAATCCCATCAATTTCAAAACATTTATTGAGGTATAGATGATAGTCCTACTAAAGTGACAAAACAGGTGGAACATCCTTGCAGTTATCCATGACGCACAGGTCGGAACGGTATTGGCACGCGAGTGCGCGTAATCTTGTGCAAAAAAACAACAACAGTGTCCTGTCTCCCTCTTCCAGTGGGCAAGGTCAAAAATAGCCTATGTTTCGTTAAATTAATAGGCTTGGCATTAAGAAATGCAGGCAGGCTCAACACATACCTCTGCTTCCATTCTTCTTTGTAGGTCCTGCATTCTGAATCAATTTTTCTTTTCAAGGCTTTTGACAACGACATTTTGCATCGATAACTAGCATATAGCAATGTTCAGCTAATCATTTACACGTCATCCAAAAGAATAATATTTGTAGCCTACACATTAGTTACGGCAAGTTGCTAGGCAAGTCGCCTGTTTCATGAGAGACGACAGGAGATGCAGCAGGCGGCATAAAAACAGCGCACATAAGCAAATAAACGTTTTTAATGGAATTAAATTAAATGCATTTTAAAAGTTAGATGATGTTTATTTTAATATAATATAATAATTAATAATTTAAATAGTAGGCCTATAACCCCCCCCCCCCATTACAAAAGCTATGGCCCGCGATGCCATTGTCTGAAAAAAAATTGGCCCGGGTCCAAACGTAATTGCCGACCCCTGTTTTAAAGACTCATTGTCTTGGTCCTGAGAGAAGAGAGCATGGTTTCATGCTTTGATTAAAAGTTAATAGCTGCACCAACAACCTTATAAAAGAATGGCTTGATGTGAAAAGTAACTAATGTCAAATGGAGGGGCCGCTTGACCAAAATTGTCTCAGCCTGTGCAAAGCTTCTGGAATGGTTCAAAGATTGTGGTGATGGAGGTGCCTTACTGCATATATTGAAGTGGATTCCTGGATGGAATTTCAAGCAGTCATTGAACAGTGTCTATTGCCTGTTGAGAATGTAGCCTACAGTATGGAAAGTGTTGAATTGCTTTTGATAGCTACAAGTGGCCCTTCAACAAAAGATGTAGACCAGAGCATCTGAAGAGGTCTGAAAAAACGGCCCCGGCCACTACCCTAAGCTGGAATGCAAATGTTCGAGTATAACTCAAGAGGCCATGGGGGACATCTTCAGATCAGAACAGAAACAAAGATAAGACTGAGTTTGGAATATGAGTGATTTAGAGATTGCCAACCAGTCCACCGTGGAGCACATACTGTTCATTCCTGCCTGGGGAGGATATGGTACCACCTCTGCAATGTACATGGTAGGTATTCATGTATACCATGGTAGGTAAGGTATTCATGTTTCTTTAACAAATAAAACTGATTTTTTTCTGTTCTCAAAAATACCTTTGGTTCATATGCTAAAATGTGTCTCATCAGCAGGACCCTTTCGAGGTAAGTAAGGTAGGGATGGCACGGTTTTTGAAAAATGCTCCGAACCGTGCGGATGGCATGTCACGGTTCGGAGTGTGTGTTCGTCGTACAGTCCTACGGTTCAGGTTAGTTATGGCATGCGCAATTGATTCCCATGTGACAATGTGTTTCCCTTTCGCGCGAGAGTAGGAGTATAGTTTTGAGTGCTGCGCGCGACTGGAGTCTTTAGAAATGGCAAGTGCGAGAGACAAAGACTGCCTGGAGTTGCAGGATGCGCCAGCCTCTTATAGGTCTGGTGTGTGGGAACATTTCGGATTTGAGGTTACCTATGATGATAGAGGAGTTAAGACGACAGAAAAGACTGCGACTGTGTGCAAACATTGTGCAACACGTGTTCAGTATGCTCTTGGCAACACTTCGAACATGCTAGGTCAGCGGTTCCCAAACTTTTTTCCCCGCGGACCACCTTCTACATCCTGACTCGGCTCGCGAACCCCCACCATCCAACACATAAAAAAGTAACTCATTCTATTGATGCATTCCAGGCATCGTTGTTTAATTAGCCGCACTACATGATAACATAATAAAAATGTGCAACTGGTCTATGAGCTCTCACGTTAAAAAAAACAGTGTGGAGAACCACATTCGAATGGTTAGGTAGCATCTCACTGCAGACCACGCACAGTCTGTCTCCCAATCCACGTGAAGCCTAGGGCTATATGCCTCATCATACTTTCGTTTTCTTCGCGCAGTCTTTTCTGTCTCGTTCTTTCTTTTATCCCCTGCGCTCCATCTCCACCTTGATTAGTCTGCCCCCCATCCCATTCCATCGTTCCCTGTGTCCTGCTCTGTTTCTCTTGCTTCTCCTCTTCGATCGCTTTAATTAGGCCTTTTGGACAGTGTCCCTGTTTTTAGCCAGTTTTCCATGTTTACGCAGCCTTCTACCTAGCCTTACTTCAACGAAACTAACGCGCCAGATATTCTGGCTGCCCGCAGGAAATCACGTGTAGCCTATTGTGTGTAGCTTATTTTTTGATGAAAACATACCCTATTATAGAGTTTACAAATGATTTCCTTTAATTTCACGTTTCCATATCATTATAACCCCATTAGAAATTATGTATTATTTATGAATTAATTAGAGTATTAATTAATGAATAATTTTTAACTCCTTTCCGCCATTGCCCTTTTCATCTCGCGTACCCCCTAGTGGCAGATCGCGTACCACCTGGCTTAAAGTTTCCTCAGACAATAATGTGCTTTATGTGAAGTCAAATTCAGTTTGTGCATTATTACATGATAACTATTCTTTAAATACTCTAGCCTAATTGTGGATGATTAAGCTATATGCTGAAATATGTTTCTGGAGTGTTAAAGATTAAAAGAAAAAATAACAACAAGAACCGTACCGAACTGAAAACCGTGACCCTAAACCGTGATACGAACAGAACCGTAGATTTTGTGAACCGTGCCACCCCTAAAGTAAGGCAAAAGGGACCTGGAGTGCCTGAACTCTACCCTCCATCCCGACCCCTTTGGGAACCAGATCAGAGACACATTATTTAGCAAATGCAATCACAGTGCCTTCCGTGTCCAAAGACATTTGAACATCACGGTCAACTGACATAAGTGCCAGTCCTAGAGCCTCGCAGACACACAGTGTAATGCTCAGATCCAGCAGCTTCTCACTCTACCGAATATGTAATCCAGCATGTCATTTGGGCAGGTGGAGACAGTGTCATGTCATTTGGGCAGGTGGAGACAGTGTCATGTCATTTGGACAGGTGGAGACAGGGTTATGTCATTTGGGCAGGTGGAGACAGTGTCATGTCATTTGGACAGGTGAAGATGTGGTCAGGAAAAGTATGAACAGCAGAATTGATCTCCAATGCTAAATATTCTACTTCAATGTCATGCAGCGTTTGTTCCTATTTCTTGCACCTCATGGAGTTTTCCACTCTTTATAGAATAGAAATGAATAGAATAGATCTTTGTCATTGTCATTGTCACAGGTACAACGGAATTTAAAGTTTTCTCCAGTCAGTGCATCATTTATAGAGTCTATATAAAAAAAGAAATATAAATACAAATAAATAAATAAATAATTTAAGTGCTAATGTTACCTTAAAAAAATTAGAAACATATAACATCATTAGCAGCGCATACATAGACACACACAGTCTTACACACCCAGTCATTGCATACATAGTATGGGGAATTGTGTTATTTTAGGAACGATTCATATAGATTTTTGCAATTGGTGTTTTTTTACTTGCTAGGACCCCATTGAATACAAAACAACCTGTTTCCAATTTTTTTCTTCATTTTCAGTGCCAAAATTCAAGATGGCGGACAATATATGCGGAAAAATAATATAAAGGCTTAAAGTGGTCAACTTTTTGATAAATATACACCTAATAAGGTAGACAAGTGAGATACAGACTATTTTCAAAAGATGTATTGCATCATTTGCCAAAAATTGGAGAAAAAATGGAAAAAATGAAAAAAAGAAAAAAATCTGCATCTTGTTTCATTATTGAAGAGTTCAACAAAACATTGTCATTGTCACTCAAGTATTTATCCTCACCACTGTCACTGTCTTTTTAATATTGGTGTACATCTCCTCAGAGCCTTCACACCTGCACAGTTGCGTGAATGGTAAGTTGTTACTCTTGCATGAACACCTTATACTGCGGTGCTGGTGGAAGTTTTGACAGAACAGGAGCCCATTGCCCATCAACAATTTGTCTCCATCCCAGTGATAGTGAGTCAAGAATCTTTGGAGCAGGCACTGTATCTTGTGCCCAAACATTTGCTTGCCTGTGTGCTCTCAGAATTTCAATTTAATTTCAGTTATAGAGCATCAAAACATTACACATGTCTCATGGCGCTTTACAGAGTGTTAAACATTCAGACAGAGCCCATGAGTAACAGGGGCGAGGGAAAAACTCCAAGAATGGGAGAAACATATAGGATGAAACCTCAAGCAGATCCACGACTCAAGGGCCTGACCCATCTGCCTGGGGTCAGTTACAGGACAGTAAGGTCTATATACAGAGAATAGAACATGGTATTTAGAGCCACCTGAGGTATATGTTGCAAAGTGGTTGGATGGTTACATAACCAGTATGATAATGCATGAATCCTATTTAGTGTTAAGTTCAAATAGTCCAGTGTAGGGGATGAATTGTCCATAGGAATTAGGAGTTGTCATCGGGCAAATAGTGGGTCGCTAGGCTGCGCGGGCAGAAATCCGAGCATGGGGATAGCAATAGGCGATGGTAGGGCAATCATAGGGATGGGATTTCCCTAGTTCCCGAGTTTTTCCACTCCCTGGTTGGGTTTTAGAGTTTTAGACATGTTCCACCGAAGGGCTTTAGCTGTTTGAAAACCATGTTTTGAGGAGCTGACACAAATTTCTCACATCCAGCTAACACGTCTGGAGATGGATGAGGACCTACTACAAGCAAGTGTGTTAATGACACCATCATGACTTGATTGACTTGAAACAGAAACCTTTCCTTTCCCACAAGATAAACGGTAAATGGCGGGACAAACGGTTGACTTTCAATTTCCTGATAGGATAGGATACAATAGGATACCCGATAGTCCACCGTCTCTATACACGATGTGATTGCCCTGAGCGAAGTTTGGTTTTTCCACCTCACAATCCAACAGAGAGTTGCTAGACTACCCTGACTGCAAATTACATTTGCTGCCGCTAGGGTGCGTCAAGATTTCTAGGCTGTATCTTTTGTCGACGTTCTCCAGTGCCCATGATAATGACACTGTCTTTGTTGATGTCTGGTACCCTGCGAAGGGCAAGCACCAAGACATCTGTGTGACATGTAGATATATGGGGTTTTGCCAAAATTACTTACTGCTACTGCCACCTTTGTGTGTGTGAACTGTGACTGGCAGTTTACATAGTTCAACAGCTTTATGACCAAGGTAGAGAATGAGGTTGGCTTTGGTTTCCTTCGATCCCAGGAAAGCTTTAAAGTCTTTGATTGGTGTAGAGTCTTGTATTTTGTATCCCTTATCATGTGCTTTTCCCATTGTATGGACCTGTCTCGTCCTGTCTTTCATGGAGTTTGTGATGGTATAGTTGTTAACAGTGGCGTCATGCCCATTGAAGTTAAGGGGGCACGTGCCCCCTCGGATTTTTCGTCCCTGATAATTTTTTTGATCATAACTTTGTTCCTATTATGCTCCATAATAAGTCAGAGCCTATAACGACTCAAATGTATTCTTCTAGATGTGTAATAAACCGTTGCAAAATAGCTGAAGACCAGTCAACAGCCCTTTTCCTAAAATTGGTGTCTGTGTATGTTCCCGTAACAACTCACACGTGCATGAGCTCGCAATGTTTTGCTTGTGTTGAACTGTTACAGTTAACTTTAGGCTACAGTTTGAACATAGATAAATACACTAGATGTCGCCTTGACTACTGCTGTTCATTGGAACGAATGCGTCAATCGAGACGCCATCTTGCTTCAGTGATCCACTCCTCTATAATGCATTAGCGTCAATCTGGGCAAAGATCTAGCGAAAATAAAATCACCATAAATAGTCAAAATCTCAAGCAATTATCTAGTTTTTTGGGTTGTTCCAACTGACAGGCATGTATTTGTGGTTGAGTCTAGAGAAAACTAAGCTTAAGACGATAATAAAGATACATTTTACCCGTCTAGCCCCATAGACTCCCATTCATTCTGCACTAGCTAGCGGCGGCCCCTAGAGGAACAATGAGTACACTGCAACCAGGTTCGATACAATGAAAGTAAACAGGCTCTTCGTAGACAAGCTCTGGTTGAGGCCACATACCCCTCGTCTCGTTTACTCATGTAAGTTGTAATCTCACCAGAAGTTGCTGTAGATCTGTAGGACATTTACCTCTGCTACTACATAGGCTACGCCAGTCGTTACTTTTATAATCATGGGTCAGTGCCATGGGCAAACCAGATGTAGCTGAATTCATAAATGACAAAGCCATGAGAAAGGTGATTTTCTTACGTTTCAACAACAAAGAAGCCGATCTGCCATCATTGTGAGAAGTTCCCAAATTTGTTGCTAATCGCTAAAAAGGTTTTCTATCGCTGGGGATGGGCAAACGTCGCTAAATAGGTAACGCTGACAATACAGGAGAACTAGTTTAGCGCTTCAGATCCCTGTACCAAGATGGCGGCGGTGTTGACGCATGCTGAGAAGCAGAAGGCGACATCTAGTGTATATATCTATGCAGTTTGAACAGTTGAACTGTTATAGTTACAGTTTAAACAGATACAGTCAATGGTATTGAAGTGGTAAGTAGTCTAGCTAAGCAATAAAAAGTAGTGGAATTATTTGTAGTTGACCAGGAAATGTTGACTTGATGATCAAATAGTTAGGCTAGAACTATGGATTTGATGTTGGCCGCGAATTCAGAGCATTACGTTAACGTTAGCCTACATGGTGTCAGTATAACGTAGCCTAGGCTACTCTTACAAATATTACAAATATTTGGCAAAGTCTCCTGGTTCAATTGTTTCCAGTTTCATAAACAAGGGTGTTAGATTTCCAGTGACTACAAAATCCAACCTAATAACATTAGGCCTACCAAGGCATTGCGTTGGATGTTTCTCCACTTGTTCTCTTCACGTATCTGGCTGCTAATCCATGTAATGAAAAGGGATAGGCTACCCGTTCAAAAGGAGGCTTAAAGTTGTTTTATATAGGATCACTATGACCGTGATGTAGAGGGCAAGAAAGTATAATAGTCTCTCTCGTGCTCATAACTTAGGTTATTATCAGGTCACTTGCTCATTATTTGCAGATAGCAACTTATGAGGTAGCCTATTGCTTGCCATAATGGTCATGAAAAATATATTACTAAAATATTCAAATACTTAGGGTTAACCTTACTCAGCACTGAAACCTGTCAAACTTCTTTCAAAGTCCTTCATCGCATGAATTAAGATTAAAATAATTTAATTTCTGAGCACCACAAAGTCAGACCTCAGCAACTTTTGTAATGTAAGATTGTTCTTAGGTCACATATCAATCAAATCATAACAACTGCAATGATACTGTTTTTAAAATCATGTGTAGTAGGCCTAAGTGTAAATGTGTGTGTCTAAACATGCTTTAATGAGCTGAATTTGAGCTTACAGTTCTTTCACCAACCTATGTGTTTTACATTAACTTACAAAATAGATATTTTAGCTTAGTCCTCAGATAGAGGATGGTTGCTGCTTGCTCTGTTAAGGTATTTCTGTCCCTCCCAAACTGCATTGAAATGGTATGTTTAGCAGCCAGAATTTCAAAATCTCCTGGGGGAGAAATCACCGGCCTACCTCTAACAGAGAACATCTGCCCCCCCCCCCCCGAAAAAAATCGCCTGATTGTGCCCCCTCTGAATTTTGCCTTGCATGACGCCCCTGGTTGTTAAATAATAAGTATATATCATTGTAGCCTCGTGCCTTACTTTCAACATTTTCAAAGAAGCATTCTGCCAGATCTTGGCAACAGTTTATGTCACTTTTCCTGACAACCATCTCCTGCACAACAGCCATGCCATCTATTAAGATGCTATCCAATGTGTGTGTTAATTGCACTGAGATTGTAGATTGTTCAGAGGATGCTGTTTCTGAAACCAGTCACAATTCATGGATGAAGGCAGACTTAGCTGTAGTGGGCAGCATTAGGCTTGCATATAATCAACAAATTCATATGTTCCCACAATTTCCTGCAAGTCCTGTTAACAGAATTATTGAAGACCAAAGAGCTCATTGTGGACTTCAGGAAGTCTAAAGCTAGCACACACACCCATTTTCATCAATGGGACTGAAGTGGAGTGTATCACCAGCTTCAGATTTCTGGGTGTCCACATCTCTTGGACCCTCAACACCTCTACCCTGATCAAGAAGGCTTACCAGCATCTCTTCTATCTGAGGAGGCTAAAGAAGGTCCACCGGCCTCCTCAGATCCTGGTGAACTTTTACCCCTGCACCATCAAGCGTATCCTTGCCAACTGTGTCACAGTTTGGTATGGCAACTGCTCTGCCCACAACCGAAAAGCACTGCAGAGAGTGGTGAAAACTGCCCAACACATTCCTCACTCCCCTCCATTGAGGACAAGCCAGGACAAGCGATGCTTGCATAAGGCGCATAGCAGGTTCAGAGGAAGCTTCTTTCCTGCAGCTGAAGTCTAGCTCTCCATCCCAGTGACAACCAACCAACTAAGCCCCCCCACCCACCCACCCCTGTCCAATGCCTCCTTGCCTGTGCCTGTTGAGGTGTCCACGACCATGGCAACCTTGACAGGGACAACAAGGAGGCAGACCCCCCCCCCCCCCAATGTTGTTCATACATTGTTCACATTACATAGCCATATTTATTCTGCTCTTATAAGGTAACTGCTAATACACTGCACATATTTATATTACTCTAAACCTCTCTACTTTATATAAATCAACTGTATACTACTGTCTACACTGCACTATATTTCTTGACCTGTCTATGCACCACCTATCTATACTTTGTATATCACATTGCACTTTTCTCCTTTTTTGCACTTCTGGTTAGACGCAAACCACATTTCGTTGTCTTCATACTTGTACTCTGCAATGACAATAAAGTTGAATCTAATCTACTCTAATCTATCAGGCTACTAATCTATTGGGGTGAGTGCAGAACATTACTTTAATTCAAATGATTATTAGGTTATGTGAAGGAAACTTTTAAATCAGTCAATGTGTTTTTCCGGGTATGCCAATAAATAGCATAATGGTGGTTACACCCATCACTGGTTGATAATCATGACATCTCATGTCACCCATGGTCATATTTATTACCTAAGTCATTCAATTTTATTAGAAAATGTATGTATATAATGATAAAACCCAACATATATCCATTTAAAATTTTTAAAAAGGCGATTATTTGCCATTTTTGGTGATATATCCGCCATCTTGGATTTTGGACCTGTGCAGTCCGGGAAAAAATTGGAAACAGGTAGTTTTGCAAACTATAGGGTCTGAAGAAGTGAAAAAACATAATTTGCAAAAATCTATATGAAATGTTCCAAACACCTTTTTTTGCTACATATCGCCCTGCACTAAAATTGAACACATAGTTATTGCATAAAAACAGTATGAACATTCATCTGCAGGCATGCATACTATCTGTCATTGCATTGATCCATTTAACATCTGAGTCCATATTGCACATATTTTTTTGCAGCATTGAGGGTGGCTATTGCAGTTGGATAAAAACTGTGTTTGAGTCTATTTGTCCTTGCTTTAATTTATCTGTACCGTCTGCCTGAAGGCAACAGTTCAAACAGGGAGTGACCAGGATGGTGGGTGTCCTTTATGATGTTCTGGGCTTTTTTGAGGCAACGGGAACTGTGTAGTTCTTCCAGTGTGGTGAGAGGGCAGCCGACGATCTTTTGGGCGGTGTTGATGACTCTCTGGATCAAAATGAAAATCAATGGCTCCGTGTCATCCTTGTGGGGCTACATGCCCACCAAGTTTCATGCAGCGCAGTATTTCAATGTCCCGGGAATCGTTGACAGAAAATGAATGAAGAAAAAACAAAACAAAAAAACGGAAGAAAAAAAATTTGTTTACACTTTACTTGACAGTATCGACATAAGAGTGACATGACACTGTCATGAACATGTCATAAATAAATGTTTATGACAACGCTTCTGTCATTAAGTGTCATTTGGTTTTTGTCATTACAAATTAGGGTTAGGATTAGGGTTAGGTTTAGGATTAGGGTTATGGTTCATGTGTCATGACAGTGTCATGTGTTCATGACAGTGTCATGTCACTCTTATGTCGATACTGTAAAGTGTTACCAAAAATTCTGATTAAACCTATATGACCACTACACTAGCGGTGGACATAATTACATGTATGTCAATCACTCTCCTCATGACACCTTTCCATACAATGCTCAACCTCAATCTGCATCAGATTTTGCTGTCTTTGATCTATAGTCATCTTGTCTTGCAATCACTTCTCCAGCTCAAACCAACGTCTCACAAATCCATCCACCTATACATATTAGTTGTTAAACCTTACAGAATACATAGAATTCATATTTGGACTATTTTGGTATCAGTCTAACACAAGACCTTAGAGTCAACATGAGGGGGGGGGGGGGTTAGCCACTGATAGGACAGCTTTATTCAGAAATGCCAAAATGCCAAGGTCAACTGTAAATGTGGGTGTGTGTTAGGGGGTGGGGGGTTTGGGTGACCGGGGGGATCTGAGTGCAGTCTCCGTATGAAAGTGTTTTGTCTAGTTTAAATACTACGATCTTGATAGGCTGAAGTGGCAAAATACGATATGAGACAATGATGTTCAAAATTCTTATCATATAATTTTATATTGGCAGTTCAGTTAACCAAAATAGATACAGATTCTTAACAGTTTCATACCTTTATCCTGCACTCTTTATCCACATGTAGTTTGTAGTTCAACTCCAGACAGAAATGTAATTGTTAGAGGTATTGTAATTCACAGTGGAAGGGTAAAGTGGAGAGTATAGTAGCAAACGACAGTGAAATACAGTATCTGGACTACCGGTAAATAGGTTAATGAAAAGTAAAAGCTAAATATCTAATTCCATAGCCTGGTCAATAAAACATATCGATAAGAGACTGGACCACCAAATCTAGCAACTGGGTTTGTTAGGCAAACATGAGTTTTCTCCTGTATTGATAATTGAAGAACAGTGGAATGTTATATTAAGAGATAAACAGAAATGTTTAAATTCAGCATGTTTTTTCTTAGTCTTTTAAGGTCATCAAATTATAGTATCAATAGTTATCGATATCGTTCAATATGATCAAGTAATACCGTGATCTACCTCTCAGCCATATCGCCCAGGCCTATAATACACTATATACGGAGATCTGCATCTCTGCACCAAAACTATGCTTTTTCTCCATTGTTAACGTGTGATTTTTCTGCATGTGGGGTAGTGTCAAGCAGTGAAGTGCAGAGCCGGACAGTAACGGAGTACATTTACTTGAGTACAGTACTTGAGTACAATTTTGAGGGATCTATACTTTACTCAAGTATCATATTTGGGGAGTACTCATGACTTTACTCAAGTACATTTGAGAGGCAAATATTGTACTCTTTACTCCACTACATTTCTATTCATAACCGTGAGTACCCATTACTTCTTCTAAAAAAAAAGGAAAAAAAAAAAAATCTCGGAAACCCTCAATTTGTTGTTTCCCTCTCAAATGTGATTGGATTGTGCAGGCGCCACTGATTGGGACAGCCTATCAGCAATCACCTTCAGCTTTCCGCCAAAGTCAACTCTATGGTCAGATTTAGATAAGAGATGAAACCATGGACGAAACAATGGATGAAGACGCAGCAGGTCCATCCTGGGAATGTGCCAACCCGTGGCCCCACCTCGCCAGACTATTTCAATTTTCTGCTTAGTTAATGATAGTTTTCGCTTCAAGTGTTTCAATTACAAAATAGTATTTTGTATTTGAAATACGTATTTTAAATACATGTATTAGAAATACTGCCCATCCCTGGCAACATGGTAAAAAGATGAAAATGACTTGATTTCACTTTCAATTCCTTTTACATTCTCCAAGGTATTAACATTAACATTTTTTATAACTCCATGTAGGACATTTCTGTACATAAATGTAAGCACTGTGGAAGTAGTAATGCAATATTTAGAAAATGTAGGCTACTCTTGTACTCTTGATACTCAAGTAAAAACAAGTACTTCAGTACTTTTACTTAAGTAGACATCTGACTGTTGTACTTTTACTTGTACTTGAGTAAAATTTAACAAAGGGCAGTGTTGGGAGGGTTACTTTCAAAACGTATTCCGTTACTGAATACAGAATACATGCCCAAAAATGTAATCTGTAACGTATTCCGTTACGTTACTCAATCTGAGTAACGTATTCTGAATACTTAGATTACTTCCGCATTGAATTGCATTTTATAAGTGTAGGAATGCGGCCATCAAATCCTGCTTAGGCCTACTAAACAGGCCTATTCTGGTGTGTTCTTCTGTTCCAAATGGCTGAAGTGTTAGGCCCACATAGGAGAATGTAAAGTCAACTAAGCTACCTGATACAACTTTAAAATAGCAAGGTGACCACTAAAACTACTGTACAGCAGGCGACTAGGCTAATTAAAACAAACTAAATAAATAGGCTACTTTAAGGGCGTAGCCAGAAAATATATTAGTGCCTGTGAGATTTTTCGGTGGCATCAACCCAGTACAAGAGGGGCGCATATGACAGGTGGAACGCAAATGACCTGTAAATGTAGTGTTTACATTTACAGGTCATTTGCGTTCCACCTGTCATGTCATATATCTAGGCTACTGTATATCAGTGCTCTCAAAATGAACGTGATTGCGTAATGACAATCAAAAACCGCACGTTAAAATATGCTAGCCTACTCGCAAGAATAATTCTTCAGAGGCTGCACCATATAATTCATTTTAAAACGTAAATGTAGATCTAATTAGAAAAAAAAATAATCCATAAAGCTATTTTAAGTTAGAATAAAAAACTTAGAATGCAGTGCCTATTTTAGAGATTGGTTTAATTGTAGGTCTAAATCAACACGTGAACTAGGCTCTGTTTATTGATTAGCAAACTGTGTAACAGATTGGCCGAAGTAGCCTGAGCTATTAATACTTGGGAAAATATCCTTTGAACAGACATCAGGAACCGCGATCAGTGAGGAACAGGAGTTAGCCTACCTCCACTTACTTTACTCCTCCGATGACGCGTCCATAATGCGCGCTGGCTGCGTTTTGAGGCTAGTGCAAGACGGCGGGGCTTGGATTTAAACATGGAAATCATAGATTGCTTTCAGGAGCTTCTGGGAAATGGAGTTGCCTTAATTTATTTAGAGAGTGAATAAACTTATGAAACAGAGAAGTATCGTCATGTAATGCATTGATTTCAACAATGTAACTGTATTCTAAATACCAACTATTTAACTTGTAACTGTATCGGAATACAGTTACTCATAATTTGTATTCTGAATACGTAACGCCGGTACATGTATTCCGTTACTCCCCAACACTGACAAAGGGTATCTGTACTTTTACTCAAGTAATGAAGCTGTGTACTCTGTCCGCCTCTGGTGAAGTTATAGCCTATTGCACGCCTACAGTATAGGCAATGTTCACGTCACTTCAGACAGAAGACGGGCCCTGCTTTCTCTGTTGTTATTTCTGTCCCTCAGACGCTGGTTCCATATCATGTTGTGTATCATGAAGAAAACAATACAGAAGCCCCCACCAATGTCAACATACAGTACGCCCTTGTGGTGCCAAAGGAAACATGTGTTGCACAAGAGCTTGGGTGTGGTGTAGCCTAGGCTCAGTGTTGGGAGGGTTACTTTCAAAACGTATTCCGTTACAGAATACAGAATACATGCCCAAAAATGTAATCTGTAACGTATTCCGTTACGTTACTCAATCTGAGTAACATATTCTGAACACTTAGATTACTTTCGCATTGAATTGCATTTTATAAGTGTAGGAATGCGGCCATCAAATCCTGCTTAGGCCTAGCCTACTACACAGGCCTATTATGGTGTGTTCTTCTGTTCCAAATAGCTGAAGTGTTAGGCCCACATAGGAGAATGTAAAGTCAACTAAGCTACCTGATACAACTTTAAAATAGCAAGGTGACCACTAAAACTACAGCAGGCGACTAGGCTAATTAAAACAAACAAAATAAATAGGCTACTTTAAGGGCGTAGCCAGAAATTATAATCAAGGTGTGCCTGTGAGATTTTTCGGTGGCATCAACCCAGTACAAGTGAGGGGCGCATATGACAGGTGGAACGCAAATGACCTGTAAATGTAAACACTATGGGCTACTGTATATCAGTGCTCTCAAAATGAACGTGATCGCGTAATAACAATCAAAAACGCACGTTCAAATATGCTAGGCCTACTCGCAAGAATAATTCTTCAGAGGCTGCACCATATAATTCATTTTAAATCGTAAATGTAGATCTAATTAGAAAAAATAATAATCCATAAAGCTATTTTAATTAGAATAAAAAACTTAGAATGCAGTGCCTATTTTAGAGTTTGGTTTTATTGTAGGTCTAAATCAAAACGTGAACTAGGCTTTGCTTGCTTAGCAAACTGTGTAACCGATTGGCCGAAGTAGCCTGATCTATTAATACTTGGGAAAATATCCTTTGAACAGACATCAGGAACCACGATCAGTGAGGAACAGGAGTTACCTCCACTTACTTTACTCCTAATTTGCTGTGCAAACAGTCATTTCAGGGTCTCCGATGACGCGTCCATAATGCGCACTGGCTGCGTTTTGAGGCTAGTGCAAGACGGCCGGGCTTGGATTTAAACATGTAAACAATTTCATCATAGATTGCTTTTCAGGAGCTTCTGGGAAATGGAGTTGCCTTAATTTATTTATAGAGTGAACAAACTTATGAAACAGAGAAGTATCGTCATGTAATCCATTGATTTCAACAATGTAACTGTATTCTAAATACCAACTATTTAACTTGTAACTGTATCGGAATACAGTTACTCATAATTTGTATTCTGAATACGTAACGCCGGTACATGTATTCCGTTACTCCCCAACACTGCCTAGGCTAATATACAATTTCCATGCCAAATATTTCACAATCATCAGACAAAACTAATTAAAGGCTGAGGCAAGGATGTACACCACATAGACTACCTACTGTACAGGGGTGCGTTTCCCGTACAACTACGGAGGTTAGCTTTTTACTAACGTGGTACGATGCATCGTTCAACTAACTAACATGTAAGTTACGACTGTTCCCCAAAGCCGCCGTACTTACATAGTACTTTGTTAGCTTGAACCATGTTGGTTTCAACCAACATAGTTCAGACTACAATGGTTGCAGATGTGTTCGGAGAATGTCGGGCTCTGTCGGTTAGAGCCGAACGCATGAAGTCACGCAAAATGAATGAAATTTGACATTGCATGACGTTTCCTGGGCCCAGCAGTTATAATATCATTAATAATAATAATAATAATGATAATACTTATTACAACAATAGGCAGTAATTTCAATAGGCCCTAGGCTATGTATGCTTTAAAAAAAAATATATATATATTAGGCTATTAAAAATAATAGGCATAATAATGATAATTTTAATAATAACGTCACAGTCTATTGAACGTAGCCTACTAATGAGCCTAATCAGTGAAGCATAAATCGCCAACCGAGCACATGTGAACAAATAAGTTACACATTTAATGAAACACACCGAATAGCCTATAGGCTACTGGCCAATATTTGGGGGCCTAGCAGCGAAGCTGCGAAGGCACCCATTGTTTTAGTAGTTTTTCCTATTATTATTATTAGGGGTCCGAGCAGCGTAGCTGCAGGAACCCTATTGTTTCTGTACCGTTCATTTTTTGGCCAAAATTCTGTAAAAGTCATACTGCAGCCTAAACCGTAACTCCAAAACTCTTGAAATTTTCAGGTATGGTTACCAGTACCCCCCTCTACCCATAACCCAAAATTTGGGGTACTGCACCCAAAGGTGGCGCTATTGAAAAAAAAAGTTAATTATGCTTATTTCTCCTTACCAGATTCACCTAGACTCAAAATTCTTTCAGAATATTAATCTCTAAACTCAGATGCATCTTTTTGGCCCTGGTCTTATGGTCTACAAATGTTTACTTTTTCCACAATTTCATGGAAAAGCCAAACATTATAAAAAGTTTCACACTCTTCAAAAAGAATCGAATCTTCACCAAAATTCTCACAGACAATGTTTAGACCAAGCCTCACAAAAGTTATCGCTCAGAATTTTGATATTTTGTTCCATTTCAGAGATATAGGCCAATAAAGTTAGACCACTTAGGCCTTTTTTCCTAGATCACCTATATTCCTATAAATCGTAAGTCCTAGAAACTTGACATTTTCAAGTATTGTTACCAGTACCCCCCACTACCCATAACCCAAATTTGGGGTACTGCACCCAAAGGTGGCGCTCTTGTCAAAAACGCTTATTTCTCCTTACCAGATTCACCTAGACTCACAATTCTTTCATCATATTAATCTCTACATTCAGATGCATCTTTTTCACCCTGGTCTTATGCTCTAAAAATGTTTACTTTTGCCACAATTTCAGAGAAAAGCCAAACATCATAAAAAGTTTCACAGGCTTCAAAAATTATCAAATCTTCACCAAAATTCTCACAGACAATGTTTAGACAAAGCCTCACAAAAGTTATCAAAAGAATTTGGATACGTTGTTCCATTTCAGAGATATAGGCCAATAACGTCCGACCACTCAGCCCATTTCTCCTATATCACCTATATTCCTATATGAGTAATTTTTTTTTCTTGGATAACAACCATACAACCATCATTAGGTGGATACCATTAACAGTGCACATTTTCAGATATGTACTCTTTTTTATAAAGCCCTTAACTCTATTGTCAAATGTATGCTAGGAATTTTCTTGATGTTGTGTGTTTGCCAACACACATTTTCACCATTTGAATGTGACTGCTCAATGTGTATGATTGTCAGTGGCTGAGTGGGATAATGCCTAGTGCTGGTGTTTGTTAGGTTGAGAGTTCGAATCCTGCTAGAGCTTTAGGCTCAAGATGCACATGCTATTGGTTATTGAAAATTCACACTATTGAACAGCACCTGAATGACATCAGACAATTAACATTCACACTCATTAGTTGCCAAGAATCAGAATGCCGACACACTCTATGACATATAGGGGAACTTCTTTGTTTACTATTTTTCCTTCATCATTAAGTCTATCATATTTATATTTCATCCATTACTGTTCTTCTCTATAAATGTCTAATTGCCCCAGAATATCCAAAAGTTTTCAGGTGTACTCTTTCAGGAAAGCCCTTCATTTAATTGTCAAATGTATACTTGGAGTTTTTCTTGTGTGTTTACCAACACACATTTTCACCATTTGAATGTGACTGCTCAATGTGTATGATTGTCAGTGGCTGAGTGGGATAATGCCTAGTGCTGGTGTTTGTTAGGTTGAGAGTTCGAATCCTGCTAGAGCTTTAGGCTCAAGATGCACATCCTATTGGTTATTGAAAATTCACACTATTGAACAGCACCTGAATGACATCAGACAATTAACATTCACACTCATTAGTTGCCAAGAATCAGAATGCCGACACACTCTATGACATATAGGGGAACTTCTTTGTTTACTATTTTTCCTTCATCATTAAGTCTATCATATTTATATTTCATCCATTACTGTTCTTCTCTATAAATGTCTAATTGCCCCAGAATATCCAAAAGTTTTCAGGTGTACTCTTTCAGGAAAGCCCTTCATTTTATTGTCAAATGTATACTTGGAGTTTTTCTTGTGTGTTTACCAACACACATTTTCACCATTTGAATGTGACTGCTGAATGTGTATGATTGTCAGTGGCAGAGTGGGATAATGTCTAGTTCTGGTGTTTGTTAGGTTGAGAGTTCAAATCCTGCTAGAGCTTTAGGCTCAAGATGCACATGCTATTGGTTATTGAAGATTCACACTATTGAACAGCACCTGAATGACATCAGACAATTAACATTCACACTCATTAGTTGCCAAGAATCAGAATGCCGACACACTCTATGACATATAGGGGAACTTCTTTGTTTACTATTTTTCCTTCATCATTAAGTCTATCATATTTATATTTCATCCATTACTGTTCTTCTCTATAAATGTCTAATTGCCCCAGAATATCCAAAAGTTTTCAGGTGTATTTTTTCAGGAAAGCCCTTCATTTTATTGTCAAATATATACTTGGAGTTTTTCTTGTGTGTTTACCAACACACATTTTCACCATGTGAATGTGACTACCCAATATGTAGGATTGTCAGTGGCTCAGTGGGATAATGCCTAGTGCTGGTGTTTGTTAGGTTGAGGGTTCGAATCCTCGGTAGTGCTTTAGGCTCTAGCTCGAATACTATTGGTTATTGAAGATTCACACCATTGAACAGCACCTGAATGACATCAGGCAATCAACATTCACACTCATCAGTTGCCAAGAATCAGAATGCCGAGACACTCTATGACATTCAGGGGAACTTCTTTGTTTACTATTTTTCCTTCATCATTAAGTCTATCATATTTATATTTAATCTATTAGTGTTCATCTCTACAAATGTCTAATCGCCCCTCCATGCTTGGAGTTTTTCTTGTGTGTTTACCAATACACATTTTCACCATGTGAATGTGACTGGCCAACATGTAGGATTGACAGTGGCTCAGTGGGATAATGCCTTGTACTGGTGATCCTTAGGTTGAGAGTTCAAATCCCACTTGAAGCATTAGTGAGTTGTGGATGTTAGCATACTACAATAGAATGCTGTTGGGTTGTGGAGGATAACACACTATAACATTATAGCTACTTGTCAATATGGACTTGTAGTGCAAGGCAAGTATTACTGTATAATTATAAGCTGTAGCCTATAATTATTTGTTATTCTTATAATATTTGTCATTTCTTATACATATTTAGTCGGCTCTTCCACTTGACAGAACAACTCTATATCGGTTAAGGATGTCACGCATGAAACAATGCTGCAGAAACATGAAAATACGACTTTGAGTTTAGTAGGCTATAATTTTCAGTTCCTGTTTATCTATTGCACAATGGGTAATAATTTAAAGGAATCATGTTGCAGTCTTGTAAATAGTGACCCTGCAAGATCCCTAGTCATTGCAAAATCATAGTCTGTGACTTAAAACTCTACTACTTGTCTTTAGATGTGAGAGGGTCTGAGACTGTAGTCTTTCAAAAATCTTTTCCAAATCTTTGCAAATCTTTCCAAAGTTTACCCGCTGGGAAACCCTGTAGCTCCGGAGCAGGGGCTCAGACCAGGATAAATTGTTTGCTCGCCCTCAGTTCGCTCTTTTGTTCATCTCAACCCAGCACTCCAGTGTGTCCTGCTCTGTGTGCGTCTTTGAGTTAACGTAAGTCATCACTTTAATCACCCTCACTATGACTTTTGTGATGTTTATCAGTTTGTAGAGTAGCTCTGCCATCATGTGTAAAGTTAAGGTCTTTGTTTGTTGGTTTGGTGTGTTGGAGTCCCATGTGAGAGATGATTAGGTGATGTTGGTTGACTTGGGATGTCAAGTATTGTTTAGTTGTACCTTATATAGCCATATGATTTCAGTTTATTGTTCAAATGTCAATTGGTTTGTTTGCGAGTTGGGATCTGTACTGATTTACCCCATTTCACTGATTACTCCATTTTCTGTTTGTTTCCTCTTTGATGCAGCACACATACAAGTAAAGAACAAAAGAACAGATGAATTGAAACTCAAATAAAGTTAACTTGTGTTGCACCGAAACCTGCCATCTCCGTGTCATCACTCCATACCATTGAGCCTTCTGAGTCACACCATTGAACAGCACCTGAATGACATCAGGCAATTAACATTCACACTCATTACACACTGCTGGTGTTTGTTAGGTTGAGAGTTCAAATCCTGCTAGAGCTTGAAGCTCAAGATGCACATGCTATTGGTTATTGAAGATTGACACCATTGAACAGCACCTGAATGACATCAGGCAATTAACATTCACACTCATTAGTTGCCAAGAATCAGAATGCCGACACACTCGAAGACATATAGGGGAACTTCTTTGTTTACTATTTTTCCTTCATCATTAAGTCTATCATATTTATATTTCATCCATTACTGTTCTTCACTATAAATGTCTAATTGCCCCAGAATATCCAAAAGTTTTCAGGTGTACTCTTTCAGGAAAGCCCTTCATTTTATTGTCAAATGTATACTTGGAGTTTTTCTTGTGTGTTTACCAACACACATTTTCACCATTTGAATGTGACTGCTGAATGTGTATGATTGTCAGTGGCAGAGTGGGATAATGTCTAGTGCTGGTGTTTGTTAGGTTGAGAGTTCGAATCCTGCTAGAGCTTTAGGCTCAAGATGCACATGCTATTGGTTATTGAAGATTCACACTATTGAACAGCACCTGAATGACCTCAGACAATTAACATTCACACTCATTAGTTGCCAAGAATCAGAATGCCGACACACTCTATGACATATAGGGGAACTTCTTTGTTTACTATTTTTCCTTCATCATTAACCCTTAAGAACGTACCGTCACACTGGTGTGACGGCCGTTAACTATCCGTAAAAGCGTACCGTCACACTTTTGTGTTTGGAATGTTGCTACATAAGTATTCTAATTGCTGCTTAACAATGGGCTACCACTTGTTGGCTAACATGGGCTGACATTGTACATTCTCAAAGTCAAAGATGGTCTCTCGCAAATCACTTTGCCACTACCATTTTGTTATGTCCACATTTTGCAGATCTAGTTTATATTATGATTGTGTGGTCGGGCTATACATGACAAAATCCACGGAAGTGGCAAGTATTGGGAAGACGTTTACTTACAGGAGGCTACAAATGTTGCTAGCTTCACTGCCATTTATTGCCATATTTCTCAATGTCAGTCATTACACCAAGCACAATAAAACACGCAAAATGTGTTTTTTTTTTAAATTAAATGATGATGTTATTCAGTGTTTAGTCAAATCTCATGCCCACTGAAAAGATGAAAATCAAAATGACCGCGAAATGTACGGAATGCTGGAAACAAACATCGTTCATTCACGAGCTATGTAGCTTTGAGTAACGCACGGCTCAGGAAAAATAGTTTGCTACATTCATAACATTTAAACTCGCACAAGAAATGCGCATACATCTTTATCTTGTCCCATTATAATCACAGCTTTATTTGCGCAATAGCAGTGCATCCATCAAGTCCGTCAATGCAAAACATTACAGCGACCGGCATCTCGAAGTATATTCATTCACAAAACAATCGTAGTATATTTACAGACGCTATAATATCATAGATAATTTTAAATTAGGTATGGCACATTTGAAAAGGCGTCAGCTTACTGATGAAGAGATCAGGGTGATTTTTACATCAAATGATGACTCTGACATTGAACCTGCACCTGTGGAAAGTGACTCCTCTGACGAGGAGTTGCCGGACAATTTGGCAGCTCTGGAGGAAGAGGCGCCGGAGGACACCGGGGATGTCAACTGGAGGGAAGGAAACTTTCGTCCGAAAAGTGTCAACTTTGCCAGGTCTTTATCAGGGGTTAGGAAGCAACCTGACAATCCGACGGAGGTGGAGTGTTTTAAAATGTTTATCTCTCCCTTCACTGTGGCTACTATTGTGGCAGAGACCAACAGCTATGCCCAGACACTGAGGGAGAAGTTAAACTGTGTTGGAAAGCTGGCAAAGTGGGTGGACACCACAATAGCTGAATTGTATCTCTTTTTGGCCGTCTTAGTTCTCATGGGTCTAGTTAAAAAGAACAACATCAGAGATTACTGGACCACAAATCCCCTGCTATCCACACCATTCTTTGCCACTGTGTTCTCTCAGGACCGCTACCTCTTGCTACTTAGAGCTCTGCATTTCACCGGCATGACCTCAACTGACCCCCTCCAAAAAATTCGATCTGTTTTGACCCCAATTATCACATCTTTCAGCCAGATTTTTTATCCCCACCAAGACCTATGTATTGACGAGTCGATGATGAAGTGGAAAGGGCGACTATCCTTCAAACAGTACATTCCATCAAAACGACATCGATTTGGCATCAAACTGTTTGTGTTGTGTGACGTAAAGACAGGATATGTTCAGAACATGATAATTTACACAGGGAAATCGACAGATATTACCATGTCTGAGGGTGTAGGGATTTCTGGGTCAGTTGTTCTCACATTGCTGGAGCCTTTTCTGGATAAAGGTCACATTCTATATGTGGATAATTGGTACACCAGCCCTGCCCTTTTTAATCATCTTTTGCAGCATACAACTGGTGCCTGTGGTACTGTTAGAGCCAACAGGAAAGGCATGCCACATTTCCCTAAAAAAATATCTAAAGGTGATGCTGCATTTTTCAATAATGGACAAATGCTGGCTGTGAAATGGCATGATAGGCGTGATGTGCATGTTTTGTCCACTGTGCACTCCGGAGACATGGTACCAACGGGCAAAGTGGACTATGCCACAGGTCAAGGAGTGGTGAAGCCAGTCTGTGTGGTGGAATATAACAAGAAAATGGGATCTGTGGATAATTTAGATAAACGAAACACCTTTGTTAACTGTGCTCGAAAGTCCTTCAAGTGGTACAAGAAGCTATTTTTTTATGTGCTGGATGTGGCTGTTTTCAATAGCTATGTGCTCCACCATGAATTGACCAGACAGGAGATGACATATGCTCGGTTTAGAGAGAACTTGGCACGTCAGCTGCTGGAGGAATTCCACACTGCGAGGAGGCCTTCAAGTGGTGGCCGTCCAACACTTGACAACCCAGTCCGTCTCACTGCTCGCCACTTCCCATCACTGGTGACACAGACATCTCAGCAGGGTATTCGCACAAGGAGGCGTTGCAGGGTCTGCCAGACAACAACCAGGCGTCAACAGCTGCGGAAGGCCACCAAGCACATGTGTGTCCCCTGTGATGTACCACTGTGTGTGACTCCCTGCTTTGAGGAATACCACACCCTCAAACATTTCTGAGTGTCCAGTCATGTCAGAAAAAGACAAAAAACATACAAACAGTAGTTAATATTTCAATAATCTATAGTTCTAAACAGACAAATGACAACTTTTTGTTCCTGTTCCTGTGTGTGTGTCTGTCTGTGAGTGTGTGTGTGTGTGTCTGTGTGTTCATGCCTACATGAGGCACACGTGTTTGCCTCATGGGCCTTCCAATAAATGGCTTCAAAGTTCTTGAATTAATCTGACCGTTTTAGACATTCATTTTTGTCATTTACCTTGTTTCCAAAATTCCAAAAATCTGATAAAAAAGATCCTTTATCAGATATTGAAACCCCTAGGTTCAGAAAGTAAAATTCTCATATTGTGTGCATTGTGTTCATTCAAAACAGCTAATTTCCTTTCATGCCTCGTCTGCCTGGTTTAAGATTTGTGCTAACAGAATTAGGTTTATTGAATGGATGGAATATGATAGCCTATGACGTTCACTTTCTTTAGTGTGTCTTCCACTTCTAAAAGTATATTATCCTGACTGGCTACTCACAGAGTTCACTACCATCGACTAACTATCTTGCCCTCTTCCCCTCAAACACAACAAAGACCAGTATGCTAACATTATATGATAATGACATCTGTAGGCTACAACATCGATTGCTGTAAATGACAACGCTATAACTTATGAACTGATTTCTAGATTTGATACATAAATTATAAGGGCACTTACGTAAAATCCATGTGAAGGAAGGAAACGGACGACAACAAAAACTTCCTTGGAGTTAAACATCCGTCTGAGGTAAGAGATATTCGCGTGTCTTGTTATCCTCGTGACAATTGTAGCACGTTGTCAGCGCGACTTCATTTGCGTAATCAGGTGCATGCATGCAACACATGTGATCACATGATGAAAGCATGTGTGTGTGTGTGTGTGTGGTACTTTGCAATGTTCACGTGAAATAAAACAGATCAGGCCATGCTAACACTGCATAGATTGTAGGCCACCTAATAATGACTATAGAATTTCAGTGTAGAACGCTAGTGACGCAGCCTAAAAAACTCACCCAGTGGAGTACGTTGGTTTAAATAAAACCTACGTTCTTAAGGGTTAAGTCTATCATATTTATATTTCATCCATTACTGTTCTTCTCTATAAATGTCTAATTGCCCCAGAATATCCAAAAGTTTTCAGGTGTATTTTTTCAGGAAAGCCCTTCATTTTATTGTCAAATATATACTTGGAGTTTTTCTTGTGTGTTTAACCCTTACAAGCCCGACCATTCTAATTTCGTTAAAATTTTAACGATGACCAATCATCTAATATCTCAGCTGTCCAATGACTGATTTTATTTCTGAAATCTTCCCCGTAATGCTGACAACATAAGCTTCAATTTGATATGATTTTATGGCGCGAAATGTTTTGGATACTTGAAGATGAGTCTTGAAAAAATATTTTCACTTGAGTCAGTGCATTTCACGTGGACAGCCGGATGCCACCTGCACTTAAGTTGGAGTTTGCCTCGACTGGAAACCACAAAGCTGAATAAACTGAGGTAATATTGTTTTTACATCGGTTCTAGTTATGGTTTATCTTAATTTGAAGTCCTTAAATCATGTTATTTGACAGTAATATGCTTTCTCATCAGCGTCAACATTAACTTATGGCTTAGCGGGGGGCTAGTGCATCGTCACGTAACTTTAGCTAACTGTATAATTCTGAACTGCTTGCAATATTATCGTTTGCTTTTGATGTCAGTTATTTTCATTTGACAGTTTCATTTAAAAACCTGTTAGTATATAACCTGTAGGTAAGTTTGTTATCTAGTACCAATTTGCTTGTTAGGTAAGCCTTATATTGGCAAGACAGTATAGCAAACCAAAGCTGAATAAATCAATGGGCGCCGCGTTTCTAAGTTGCGTTCTCTTACATGAAATAAGTTGAGCGATATTTTTACTCCTCTCAATATGTAACGTTAGTTGTAGAAAATAAGATGTAAAATCACATATTCTGTCAGAAATGTAATTAACTTATTGCCTTTCCTCCGGTTGTTATCTGTAGTGCAGTCTGTAGTGAACTATTTTAGCTTGCTAACTTCTAAATGACAAACATCAGACGTGCTTGTCTCAACATTTTCTAAGATGGCATGACTTGAAATAGATGAAGCACAACTCCTCAATATTTAGTTATAGAAAACATGATGTGAAATCACATATTCTGTCAGAAATGTCATTATTGCATTTCAGCAGTTTGTTACTAGGTGAAATGTAATCTGTCTTTATCTTGATGCCAGCCAGGCAATCAGATTTAGGGTAGCTAAACCCATGTGTAATACAATGACTTTTCATAGGCCTACTTAGAAATATTTCGAGTATATTCTGGGGATGCTTCAATAGTTTAGGCTACCTCTTCTTTTGTGTGCATACATGCACAAATCTGTAGTTTTGTCATTTTATTTTTTACATTAATAAAAGGTATTTGTATGATTTCGCTCTTGTTTCAGATGGAGGATGACAAGACCTACACAGACCTTCTCGCAAGCCTGAAGAGGTAGCTGACTGCTCATGAGCTTGCGCTCACAATGCTGAAGACCATGAGGGGATGGAGGAAGAAGGTATAGATTTATGTGCCATGCGTAGGATGGTGCAGACTAAAAAACTGTGTGAAATAGACTTGTTATGTTCTTTTTTACTCACATTGTTGTCCCAGGCATATGTGGTTTTACCGGAGGGAATGGGAGCTTGTGCTTAGTAGGCCATCATATGCAAACAGTGCAGGGGCATGGGACAAAGACCCCAGAAGAGTTTCACAGGTTTCTGGGATTGATCATTTACATGGGGTTCACTTCCCTCCCTAATATCCATTGCTACTGGGGAACCAAGTCTTGGCAGGGATCAGGGGACATTGACCAAATGATGAATACATATTGTGTACTCCAAAAAACGCAGAATACCAGAAAGCACTTTTTCTCCATTGACATTGCCGTTGTCAGTAGCTTCTTGTTATTTCAAGTTTGACAATGCAATGCAGAATCTGGTGTTGAACCTAGGTTTGGTAGCTACAACCAGAAAGAATTTGGAGGAAATCTATCACAACAGCTGGTAGGCATTTCCGTTGAAATTTCAGCCTCACCTTCAGCTGCTCCAACTACTACTCTGTCGTCTTCCCATCAAGTACATATTCCTGTACAGCAGGAGCTTGTTATAAAACAACGTACACAATAAAACTAAAGTAGCTTGTATGGCCCTGGAGTGTAACGGTAGGCGAATTTGTTTTATTTATAAACAAATTGCTGTCAGATTTGGCATTCTGCAAAAAGGGATGCGTTTAGTAATGAGTCATAGCTCTTCTGTGTTCAACCTTCAGGTTCCCCACCCCACCTTTCCCTATCCTCCTCTGTAAGTGTGTGTGTGTGTGGGTATGAGTTTGTGTGTATATGTGTGTATGTGTTTATTCTCCACAGGCTTGTTCTAAGTATGTAATCCACTTTCAAATGTTTAGAACACATTGAGTTTTGAGTGATGTTGATTGTATTCCTAGCTTTT
This sequence comes from Alosa pseudoharengus, assembly GCF_046254945.1. Taxonomy (NCBI): domain Eukaryota; kingdom Metazoa; phylum Chordata; class Actinopteri; order Clupeiformes; family Clupeidae; genus Alosa; species Alosa pseudoharengus. The sequence goes on from NW_027468640.1 coordinate 23,348,987, forward strand.
CATGAATAATAATACATTTTATATATGTATATAATTTTCATATTATACTGATTTATATAAGGAAGTTGTATTTGTTGAATCAAATGTATTTTATGTCTCTTTTCCGAAATGGTCTTCAATGAATACAGTATACTTACTTCCTGTATTACTGGTAAGGTACAGTATGTTTTTTTTAAATGTCATTCTTATTGACTGTAGCATTTGCTTAAATACAAATAAATGGTTTATTCTTATAGACCAAATACATCTAAACCATTGTTTCTGACTTGATTATTAGTTTTTATGCATACTTTTATGTTGTTGGTGAGAAAGTGAATGTGAATTCTGTCAACATTCTAAATCCCGTTTCCTGCATTTTTTTACACTGATCACTAAAAATATCATAACTTTTGAAAGGTTAATGATATTCCAATACAGTTTTTTGTGTTAAATAGCCCACAACTTGCTGAACATTTCATACACTCTATATTTTTCTCTATCTTGTAGAGAAATATGATGAAAATTAATTTTTATGTGAATGAAATTAAATTTTGACAAATTCCGGATATACATTTGGAGAGGATTTTCAAATACTGTTCATTACTATATCAACATTACCATATGTATTTTACATAATTTCATAGAACTGATCCTTCTGATTACAATGGTATGTATATCCCATTGATGGTATGTATTATACTCAAGAAATAAGGTTTTTTGTGTGAGGAGGTCATCCAGCACCAAAAATGGAATGTTCGGCACGGGCACGAAAGGGTTAACAACACACATTTTCACCATGTGAATGTGACTACCCAATATGTAGGATTTTCAGTGGCTCAGTGGGATAATGCCTAGTGCTGGTGTTTGTTAGGTTGAGGGTTCGAATCCCCGGTAGTGCTTTAGGCTCTAGCTCGAATACTATTGGTTATTGAAGATTCACACCATTGAACAGCACCTGAATGACATCAGGCAATCAACATTCACACTCATCAGTTGCCAAGAATCAGAATGCCGAGACACTCTATGACATATAGGGGAACTTCTTTGTTTACTATTTTTCCTTCATCATTAAGTCTATCATATTTATATTTAATCTATTAGTGTTCATCTCTACAAATGTCTAATTGCCCCAGAATATCCAAAAGTTTTCAGGTGTACTCTTTCAGGAAAGCCCTTCATTTTATTGTCAAATGTATACTTGGAGTTTTTCTTGTGTGTTTACCAACACACATTTTCACCATGTGAATGTGACTACCTATTATGTCGGATTGTTAGTGGCTCAGAGGGATAATGCCTAGTGCTGGTGTTTGTTAGGTTGGGAGTTCGAATCCTGCTAGAGCTTTAGGCTCAAGATGCACATGCTATTGGTTATTGAAGTCACACCATTGAACAGCACCTGAATGACATCAGGCAATCAACATTCACACTCATTAGTTGCCAAGAATCAGAATGCCGACACACTCGAAGACATATAGGGGAACTTCTTTGTTTACTATTTTTCCTTCATCATTAAGTCTATCATATTTATATTTCATCCATTACTGTTCTTCTCTACAAATGTCTAATTGTCCCAGAATTTCCAAACATTTTCAGGTGTTCTCTTTCAGGAAAGCCCTTCATTTTATTGTCAAATGTATACTTGGAGTTTTTCTTGTGTGTTTACCAATACACATTTTCACCATGTGAATGTGACTGGCAAAGATGCAGGATTGACAGTGGCTTAGTGGGATAATGCCTTGTACTGGTCATCCTTATGTTGAGAGTTCAAATCCCACCTGAAGCATTAGTGTTAAAATACTGTTGGGTTGTGGAGGTTAGCATACTAGAATAGAATGCTGTTGGGTTGTGGAGGTTAGCACACTATAACATTACAGCATTACAGCTACTTGTCAATATGGACTTGTAGTGCAAGGCAAGTATAACTGTATAATTATACGCTGTTTATCTTATTGACTCCGACACAGAATCAAGATTTGATCCAATCCGATAGCTGAAATCCGGTAACTGAAATCCGATAACCGAAATCCGATCACGTTTCTTTTGAACAATTGTGCCCAAACAATCAAAGCATATGTAAAACTAAAAAGCTATGCTATCATGTTCGTTTTGCTCGGACCCCGTAAATCACCGCTTGCGGTTATATTTATTAGGGGTCCGAGCAGCGTAGCTGCAGGAACCCTATTGTTTCTGTACCGTTCATTTTTTGGCCAAAATTCTGTAAAAGTCATACTGCAGCCTAAACCGTAACTCCAAAACTCTTGAAATTTTCAGGTATGGTTACCAGTACCCCCCTCTACCCATAACCCAAAATTTGGGGTACTGCACCCAAAGGTGGCGCTATTGAAAAAAAAAGTTAATTATGCTTATTTCTCCTTACCAGATTCACCTAGACTCAAAATTCTTTCAGAATATTAATCTCTAAACTCAGATGCATCTTTTTGGCCCTGGTCTTATGGTCTACAAATGTTTACTTTTTCCACAATTTCATGGAAAAGCCAAACATTATAAAAAGTTTCACACTCTTCAAAAATAATCGAATCTTCACCAAAATTCTCACAGACAATGTTTAGACCAAGCCTCACAAAAGTTATCGCTCAGAATTTTGATATTTTGTTCCATTTCAGAGATATAGGCCAATAAAGTTAGACCACTTAGGCCTTTTTTCCTAGATCACCTATATTCCTATAAACCGTAAGTCCTAGAAACTTGACATTTTCAAGTATTGTTACCAGTGTCCCCCACTACCCATAACCCAAATTTGGTGTACTGCACCCAAAGGTGGCGCTCTTGTCAAAAACGCTTATTTCTCCTTACCAGATTCACCTAGACTCAAAATTATTTCATCATATTAATCTCTACATTCAGATGCATCTTTTTCACCCTGGTCTTATGCTCTAAAAATTTTTACTTTTGCCACAATTTCAGAGAAAAGCCAAACATCATAAAAAGTTTCACAGGCTTCAAAAATTATCAAATCTTCACCAAAATTCTCACAGACAATGTTTAGACAAAGCCTCACAAAAGTTATCAAAATAATTTGGATACGTTGTTCCATTTCAGAGATATAGGCCAATAAAGTTCGACCACTCAGCCCATTTCTCCTATATCACCTATATTCCTATATGACTAATTTTTTTTTCTTGGATAACAACCATACAACCATCATTAGGTGGATACCATTAACAGTGCACATTTTCAGATATGTACTCTTTTTTATAAAGCCCTTAATTCTATTGTCAAATGTATGCTAGGAATTTTCTTGATGTTGTGTGTTTGCCAACACACATTTTCACCATTTGAATGTGACTGCTCAATGTGTATGATTGTCAGTGGCTGAGTGAGATAATGCCTAGTGCTGGTGTTTGTTAGGTTGAGAGTTCGAATCCTGCTAGAGCTTTAGGCTCAAGATGCACATGCTATTGGTTATTGAAGATTCACACTATTGAACAGCACCTGAATGACATCAGACAATTAACATTCACACTCATTAGTTGCCAAGAATCAGAATGCCGACACACTCTATGACATATAGGGGAACTTCTTTGTTTACTATTTTTCCTTCATCATTAAGTCTATCATATTTATATTTCATCCATTACTGTTCTTCTCTATAAATGTCTAATTGCCCCAGAATATCCAAAAGTTTTCAGGTGTACTTTTTCAGGAAAGCCCTTCATTTTATTGTCAAATATATACTTGGAGTTTTTCTTGTGTGTTTACCAACACACATTTTCACCATGTGAATGTGACTACCCAGTATGTAGGATTGTCAGTGGCTCAGTGGGATAATGCCTAGTGCTGGTGTTTGTTAGGTTGAGGGTTCGAATCCCCGGTAGTGCTTTAGGCTCTAGCTCATATACTATTGGTTATTGAAGATTCACACCATTGAACAGCACCTGAATGACATCAGGCAATCAACATTCACACTCATCAGTTGCCAAGAATCAGAATGCCGAGACACTCTATGACATTCAGGGGAACTTCTTTGTTTACTATTTTTCCTTCATCATTAAGTCTATCATATTTATATTTAATCTATTAGTCTTCATCTCTACAAATGTCTAATCGCCCCTCCATGCTTGGAGTTTTTCTTGTGTGTTTACCAATACACATTTTCACCATGTGAATGTGACTGGCCAACATGTAGGATTGACAGTGGCTCAGTGCGATAATGCCTTGTACTGGTGATCCTTAGGTTGAGAGTTCAAATCCCACTTGAAGCATTAGTGGGTTGTGGATGTTAGCATACTACAATAGAATGCTGTTGGGTTGTGGAGGTTAACACACTATAACATTACAGCTACTTGTCAATATGGACTTGTAGTGCAAGGCAAGTATTACTGTATAATTATAAGCTGTAGCCTATAATTATTTGTTATTCTTATAATATTTGTCATTTCTTATACATATTTAGTCGGCTCTTCCACTTGACAGAACAACTCTATATCGGTTAAGGATGTCACGCATGAAACAATGCTGCAGAAACACGAAAATACGACTTTGAGTTTAGTAGGCTATAATTTTCAGTTCCTGATTATCTATTGCACAATGGGTAATAATTTAAAGGAATCGTGTTGCAGTCTTGTAAATAGTGACCCTGCAAGATCCCTAGTCATTGCAAAATCATAGTCTGTGACTTAAAACTCTACTACTTGTCTTTAGATGTGAGAGGGTCTGAGACTGTAGTCTTTCAAAAATCTTTTCCAAATCTTTGCAAATATTTCCAAAGTTTACCTGCTGGGAAACCCTGTAGCTCCGGAGCAGGGGCTCAGACCAGGATAAATTGTTTGCTCGCCCTCAGTTCGCTCTTTTGTTCATCTCAACCCAGCACTCCAGTGTGTCCTGCTCTGTGTGCGTCTTTGAGTTAACGTAAGTCATCACTTTAATCACCCTCACTATGACTTTTGTGATGTTTATCAGTTTGTAGAGTAGCTCTGCCATCATGTGTAAAGTTAAGGTCTTTGTTTGTTGGTTTGGTGTGTTGGAGTCCCATGTGAGAGATGATTAGGTGATGTTGGTTGACTTGGGATATCAAGTATTGTTTAGTTGTACCTTATATAGCCATATGATTTCAGTTTATTGTTCAAATGTCAATTGGTTTGTTTGTGAGTTGGGATCTGTACTGATTTACCCCATTTCACTGATTACTCCATTTTCTGTTTGTTTCCTCTTTGATGCAGCACACATACAAGTAAAGAACAAAAGAACAGATGAATTGAAACTCAAATAAAGTTAACTTGTGTTGCACCGAAACCTGCCATCTTCGTGTCATCACTCCATACCATTGAGCCTTCTGAGTCACACCATTGAACAGCACCTGAATGACATCAGGCAATTAACATTCACACTCATTACACACTGCTGGTGTTTGTTAGGTTGAGAGTTCGAATCCTGCTAGAGCTTGAAGCTCAAGATGCACATGCTATTGGTTATTGAAGATTGACACCATTGAACAGCACCTGAATGACATCAGGCAATTAACATTCACACTCATTAGTTGCCAAGAATCAGAATGCCGACACACTCTATGACATATAGGGGAACTTCTTTGTTTACTATTTTTCCTTCATCATTAAGTCTATCATATTTATATTTCATCCATTACTGTTCTTCTCTATAAATGTCTAATTGCCCCAGAATATCCAAAAGTTTTCAGGTGTACTCTTTCAGGAAAGCCCTTCATTTTATTGTCAAATGTATACTTGGAGTTTTTCTTGTGTGTTTACCAACACACATTTTCACCATTTGAATGTGACTGCTGAATGTGTATGATTGTCAGTGGCAGAGTGGGATAATGTCTAGTGCTGGTGTTTGTTAGGTTGAGAGTTCGAATCCTGCTAGAGCTTTAGGCTCAATATGCACATGCTATTGGTTATTGAAGTCACACCATTGAACAGCACCTGAATGACATCAGGCAATCAACATTCACACTCATTAGTTGCCAAGAATCAGAATGCCGACACACTCGAAGACATATAGGGGAACTTCTTTGTTTACTATTTTTCCTTCATCATTAAGTCTATCATATTTATATTTCATCCATTACTGTTCTTCTCTACAAATGTCTAATTGTCCCAGAATTTCCAAACGTTTTCAGGTGTTCTCTTTCAGGAAAGCCCTTCATTTTATTGTCAAATGTATACTTGGAGTTTTTCTTGTGTGTTTACCAATACACATTTTCACCATGTGAATGTGACTGGCAAAGATGTAGGATTGACAGTGGCTTAGTGGGATAATGCCTTGTACTGGTCATCCTTATGTTGAGTGTTCAAATCCCACCTGACGCATTAGTGTTAAAATACTGTTGGGTTGTGGAGGTTAGCATACTAGAATAGAATGCTGTTGGGTTGTGGAGGTTAGCACACTATAACATTACAGCATTACAGCTACTTGTCAATATGGACTTGTAGTGCAAGGCAAGTATAACTGTATAATTATACGCTGTTTATCTTATTGACTCCGACACAGAACCCACCACCACAAATACAATTCAATTCTGTGGGAAACACTGCCTTCCATTATCAAACCCTTCATCTTATCCACAACAAATAAATAGTCCTGTAGAATCAAGTATTGTTAGAATACTGTTGGGTTGTGGAGGTTAGCACACTATAATGTTACAGCACAGGGTAATCCTAATTTTATGCATCAAATTTATTCCAATCCAACTCAAAAGTTTTGAACGACACAAAGTGAAGGTTTTATCCAGATCAAAACCAAGAATAGATTATGTGATCTAATCCAATTTCAGGATTTTTGTTTCCCTTTGAACAACCCATTTTCAAGATTTGATCCAATCCGATAGCTGAAATCCGGTAACTGAAATCCGATAACCGAAATCCGATCACGTTTCTTTTGAACAATTGTGCCCAAACAATCAAAGCATATGTAAAACTAAAGCTATGCCATCATGTTCGTTTTGCTCGGACCCCGTAAATCACCGCTTGCGGTTATATTTGGGGGCCTAGCAGCGAAGCTGCGAAGGCACCCATTGAGTTAGTAGTTTTTCCTATTATTGGGGGCCTAGCAGCGAAGCTGCGAAGGCACCCATTGAGTTAGTAGTTTTTCCTATTATTATTATTATTGGGGGCCAAGCAGCGAAGCTGCGAAGGCACCCATTGAGTTACTAGCTTTTCCTATTATACTTCTGCCATTGGAGTCTATGGCAGCCCATAGAACGCCTGGCTAAAAAGTGCAGATTTTTTGGCAGAAAGTTTCGGGACACTCCACTGACCACTCACGCTCATTTACGGATCTCTAAACCCAGCCGTCTAGCGCCACCAACGGGTCAAAATTTGGCCGAAAATAGAACCGCTGGGTCTAAAGTTATGAAATTCGGCGCACTGATTCAGAACCATCCCATGATCACTCTCACCAATTTACAGAACTCTATGGCCAACACTCTAGCGCCACCAATGGGTCGAACCTGGATTGCATTCACGCATGTGACCATTGAACGGTGGGTCCGATTTTCACAAATCAGGCACTGCTGTAATCCCTGGACCGACCTGAATTCAATGACTCCTATTACGTCACTTTCCGCCATATTGGACCTCCGCCATATTGGATTTAGTCCAAACTCTACGAAAAGTTTCAGCGGTTACAAATTTCTTCTGATTTTCACGAAACTTGATAGAGATGATCTTCTGCCCGAGCCGCACAAACGATACTAGTCAGATTTTTCAATTTCATTTTTATTTGCCCATGACAGCCAATCAAATATGGTGACGAAGCCGCCAAACAGGAAGTGGACAAACATCTAGGTGACGCTTTGAGTTAACATAACAAAACTCGATACCATTAGTCAGGACACTGTCCCAATCACTCACACCAATTTTCATGCATATACATTGAACACACTAGCGCCACCACCAGTTTAATGCTGGACATGCGTTCATGCGCGTGATCCTTGACTCTTTTGTCTGATTTTCAAAATTGAGGTAACGTCTGAATCCTTGGACCATCCCGAGTTCATCGACCCCTATCCCGTCACTTTCCGCCATATTGGACCTCCGCCATATTGCATTTGGTCCAAACACTACGAAAAGTTTCAGCGGTTACAAATTTCATCCGATTTTCACAGAACTTGGCGGAGATGATTTTCAGACCGAGCCTCAAAAACGATACTTGTCAGATTTTTTAATTTCAAGTTTATTTGCCCGTGACAGCCAATCACACATGGCGACGATGCCGCCTAACAGGAAGTGGGCTAACATCTCGGCTATGCTTTAATGTATGAAGTCCAAACTTGGTATAAGGACCTGTTACCTGATTATGATGACGCACTAGGAAATTGGAATAATTTGGCCTCTATAGGGGGCGCTGCAATAGAGGAAGTGAGCTCCTATCTTAGCAACGCTTTGATGTCTGAAGTCCAAACTTGGTACAGGGACTTGGTACCTCATTGTGAGGACACAGTAGGAAATTGGCATCATTTGGCCTCTACAGGGGGCGCTGTAATACAAGAAGTGGGCTCATATCTCAGCAACGCTTCGTTGTATGAAGTCCAAACTTGATACATGGACATATTAGCTGATTGTGAGGACATGCAAGGAAAGTGGTCTCATTTGACCTCTAGGGGTGCTGTAATAAAGAAAGTGAGATCACATCTCAGCAACACTTTGGTGTATGAAGTCCAAACTTGGTAGAGGGACATGGTAGCTTATTGTGAGAACGCACAAGGACATTGGTGTAATTTGGCCTCTAGGGGCGCTGTAACAAAGTAAATGAGCTTATTTCTTAGTCATTCTTTATCCAATTGCAATCAAACTTGCTGTGAGTGCTTGCTCATGGCATGGCAATGCCATTCCTGCTATAGCGCACTGCTTGGCCCCCGCATTGCTGCTTGCAGCTATATTTATTATTATTATTATTATTACACTTCTGCCATTGGAGTCTATGGCAGCCCATAGAACGCCTGGCTAAAAAGTTCAGATTTTTCCGTCGAAAGTTTCGGGACACTCCACTGACCACTCACACTTATTTACGGACCTCTAAACCCAGCCGTCTAGCGCCACCAACAGGTCAAAGTTTGGCCGAAAGTTGAAAAGCTGGGTTGAAAGGTATTTGCAAGTCATTATTATTATGAAATTTAGCGCCCTGATTCAGGAATGTCCCATGATCACTCTCACCAATTTACAGAACTCTATGCCGAACACTCTAGCGCCACCAATGGGTCGAATCTGGACTCACATTCACGCATGTAACAATTGAACGGTGTGTTCGATTTTCACAAATCAAGCACCGTTGGAATCCCTGGACTGACTTGAGTTGAATGACCCCTACTACGTCACTTTCCGCCATACTGGACCTCCGCCATATTGGATTTAGTCCAAACTCTACGAAAATGTTCAGCGTTTATACATTTCTTCCGATTTTCATGACACTTGGCTGAGATGATCATCAGACCGAGCCGCACAAAAGATACTTGGCAGATTTGTCAATTTCAAGTTTGTTTTCCCGTGACAGCCAATCAAATATGGTGACGAAGCCGCCAAACAGGAAGTGGACAAACATCTAGGTGACGCTTTGAGTTAACATAACAAAACTCGAGACCATTAGTCAGGACACTGTCCCAATCACTCACACCAATTTTCATGCATATACATTGGACACACTAGCGCCACCACCAGTTTAATGCTGGACATGCGTTCATGCGCGTGATCCTTGACTCTTTTGTCTGATTTTCACAATTGAGGTAGCGTCTGAATCCTTGGACCATCCCGAGTTCATCGACTCCTATCCCATCACTTTCCGCCATATTGGACCTCCGCCATATTGGAATTGGTCTAAACTCTACGAAAAGTTTCAGCGGTCCCAAATTTCATTTGATTTTCACAGAACTTGGCAGAGATGATCTTCAGACCGAGCCGCACAAACGATACTTGTCAGATTTTTTAATTTCATTTTTGTTTGCCCGTGACAGACAATCAAATATGGCGATGAAGCCACCAAACAGGAAGTGGGCTAACATCTCGGCTATGCTTTAATGTATGAAGTCCAAACTTGGTACAGGGACTTTGTATCTGATTGTGAGGACACGGTAAGAAATTCACATCATTTGGCCTCTATAGGGGGCGCTGTAATACAGGAAGTGTATCTCAGCAACAGTTCGGTGTATGAAGTCCAAACTTGGTACAGGGACTTCGTATCTGATCGTGAGGACACAGCAAGAAAATTGGCATCATTTGGCCTCTATAGGGGGCGCTGTATTACAGGAAGTGAGCTCGTATCTCAGCAACACTTCGGTGTATGAAGTCCAAACTTGGTATAGGGACATATTAGCTGATTGTGAGGACATGAAGGAAAGTTGTCTCATTTGGCCTCTAGGGGTGCTGTAATAAAGAAAGTGAGCTCACATCTCAGCAACACTTTGGTGTATGAAGTCCAAACTTGGTAGAGGGACATGGTAGCTGATTGTGAGAACGCACAGACATTGGTGTAATTTGGCCTCTTGCTGTAAGTGCTTGCTCATGCCATGGCAACGCCATTCCTGCTATAGCGCTCTGCTAGGCCCCCGCATTGCTGCTTGCAGCTATATTTATTATTATTATTGGGGGCCTAGCAGCGAAGCTGCGAAGGCACCCATTGTTTTAGTAGTTTTTCCTATTATTATTATTATTGGGGGCCAAGCAGCGAAGCTGCGAAGGCACCCATTGAGTTACTAGCTTTTCCTATTATACTTCTGCCATTGGAATCTATGGCAGCCCATAGAACGCCTGGCTAAAAAGTGCTGAAATTTGGCAGAAAGTTTCGGGACACTCCACTGACCACTCACACTCATTTACGGATCTCTAAACCCAGCCGTCTAGCGCCACCAACAGGTCAAAATTTGGCCGAAAATTGAACCGCTGGGTCTAAAGTTATGAAATTTGGTACACTGATTCAGCATTGTCCCATGATCACTCTCACCAATTTACAGAACTCTATGCCCAACACTCTAGCGCCACCAATGGGTCGAACCTGGATTGCATTCACGCATGTGACAATTGAACGGTGCGTCCGATTTTCACATATCAGGCACCGTTGGAATCCCTGGACCGACCTAAGTTCAATGACCCCTATTACGTCACTTTCTGCCATATTGGACCTCCGCCATATTGGATTTAGTCCAAACTCTACGAAAAGTTTCAGCGGTCAGAAATTTCATCCGATTTTCACGAAACTTGGCGGAGATGATCTTCTGCCCGAGCCGCACAAAAGATACTAGTCAGATTTTTCAATTTCATTTTTGTTTGCCCGTGACAGCTAATCAAATATGGCGATGAAGCCGCCAAACAGGAAGTGGACTAACATCTCCGTGGTTCTTTGAGTTAACATAACAAAACTCGATACCATTAGTCAGGACACTGTCCCAATCACTCACAGCAATTTTTATGCATATACATTGAACACTCTAGCGCCACCACCAGTTCAATGCTGGACATGCGTTCATGCGCGTGATCCTTGACTCTTTTGTCTGATTTTTACAATAGAGGTAGCGTCTGAATCCTTGGACCATCCCGAGTTCATCGACTCCTATCCAGTCACTTTCCGCCATATTGGACCTCCGCCATATTGGATTTAGTCCAAACTCTACGAAAAATTTCAGCGGTTACAAATTTCATCTGATTTTCACGGAACTTGGCGGAGATGATCTTCTGCCCGAGCCGCACAAAAGATACTTGCCAGATTTTTCAATTTCAATTTTGTTTGCCCGTGACAGCCAATCAAATACGGTGACGAAGCCGCCAAACAGGAAGTGGGCTAACATCTCGGCTATGCTTTAATGTATGAAGTCCAAACTTGGTATGGGGACTTGCTATCTGATTGTGAGGACACACTACGAAATTGGTATCATGTGGCCTCTATAGGGGGCGCTGTAATACAGGAAGTGAGCTTGTATCTCAGCAACGCTTCGGTGTAAAAAGTCCAAACTTGGTATAAGGACCTGTTACCTGATTATGATGACGCACTAGGAAATTGGAATAATTTGGCCTCTATAGGGGGCGCTGCAATACAGGAAGTGAGCTCCTATCTTAGCAACGCTTTGATGTATGAAGTCCAAACTTGGTACAGGGACTTGGTACCTCATTGTGAGGACACAGTAGGAAATTGGCATCATTTGGCCTCTATAGGGGGCGCTATAATACAAGAAGTGGGCTCATATCTCAGCAACGCTTCGTTGTATGAAGTCCAAACTTGATACATGGACATATTAGCTGATTGTGAGGACATGCAAGGAAAGTGGTCTCATTTGACCTCTAGGGGTGCTGTAATAAAGAAAGTGAGCTCACATCTCAGCAACACTTTGGTGTATGAAGTCCAAACTTGGTAGAGGGACATGGTAGCTGATTGTGAGAACGCACAAGGACATTGGTGAAATTTGGCCTCTAGGGGCGCTGTAACAAAGTAAATGAGCTTATTTCTCAGCCATTCTTTATCCAATTGCAATCAATTGCTGTGAGTGCTTGCTCATAGCATGACAATGCCATTCCTGCTATTGCGCACTGCTTGGCCCCCGCATTGCTGCTTGCAGCTATATTTATTATTACACTTCTGCCATTGGAGTCTATGGCAGCCCATAGAACGCCTGGCTAAAAAGTTCAGATTTTTTCGTCGAAAGTTTCGGGACACTCCACTGACCACTCACACTCATTTACGGACCTCTAAACCCAGCCGTCTAGCGCCACCAACAGGTCAAAGTTTGGCTGAAAGTTGAAAAGCTGGGTTGAAAGGTATTTGCAAGTCATTATTATTATGAAATTTAGCGCCCTGATTCAGGACCGTCCCATGATCACTCTCACGAATTTACAAAGCTCTATGCCGAACACTCTAGCGCCACCAATAGGTCGAATCTGGACTCACATTTACGCATGTAACAATTGAACGGTGTGTTCGATTTTCACAAATTAAGCACCGTTGGAATCCCTGGACTGACTTGAGTTGATTGACCCCTATTACGTCACTTTTGGCCATACTGGACCTCCGCCATATTGGATTTAGTCCAAACTCTACGAAAAGTTTCAGCGGTTACAAATTTCCTCAGATTTTCACGAAACTTGTTGGAGATGATCTTCTGCCCGAGCCGCACAAACGATACTGGTCAGATTTTTCAATTTCATTTTTGTTTGCCCGTGACAGCCAATCAAATATGGTGACGAGGACGCCAAACAGGAAGTGGACAAACATCTAGGTGATGCTTTGAGTTAACATAACAAAACTCGAGACCATTAGTCGGGACACTGTCCCAATCACTCACACCAATTTTCATGCATATACATTGAACACAGTAGCGCCACCACCAGTTTAGTGCTGCACATGCGTTCATGCGCGTGATCCTTGACTCTTTTGTCTGATTTTCACAATTGAGGTAGCATCTGAATCCTTGGACCATCCCGAGTTCATCGACTCCTATCCCATCACTTTCCGCCATATTGGACCTCCGCCATATTGGAATTGGTCTAAACTCTACGAAAAGTTTCAGCGGTCCCAGATTTCATTTGATTTTCACAGAACTTGGCAGAGATGATCTTCAGACCGAGCCGCACAAACGATACTTGTCAGATTTTTTTATTTCATTTTTGTTTGCCCGTGACAGACAATCAAATATGGCGATGAAGCCACCAAACAGGAAGTGGGCTAACATCTCGGCTATGCTTTAATGTATGAAGTCCAAACTTGGTACAGGGACTTTGTATCTGATTGTGAGGACACGGTAAGAAATTGGCATCATTTGGCCTCTACAGGGGGCGCTGTAATACAGGAAGTGAGCTCGTATCTCAGCAACACTTTGGTGTATGAAGTCCAAACTTGGTAGAGGGACATGGTAGCTGATTGTGAGACCGCACAAAGACATTGGTGTAATTTGGCCTCTTGCTGTAAGTGCTTGCTCATGCCGTGGCAACGCCATTTCTGCTATAGCGCTCTGCTAGGCCCCCGCATTGCTGCTTGCAGCTATATTTATTATTATTATTACACTTCTGCCATTGGAGTCTATGGCAGCCCATAGAACGCCTGGCTAAAAAGTTCAGATTTTTCCGTCGAAAGTTTCGGGACACTCCACTGACCACTCACACTTATTTACGGACCTCTAAACCCAGCCGTCTAGCGCCACCAACAGGTCAAAGTTTGGCCGAAAGTTGAAAAGCTGGGTTGAAAGGTATTTGCAAGTCATTATTATTATGAAATTTAGCGCCCTGATTCAGGAATGTCCCATGATCACTCTCACCAATTTACAGAACTCTATGCCGAACACTCTAGCGCCACCAATGGGTCGAATCTGGACTCACATTCACGCATGTAACAATTGAACGGTGTGTTCGATTTTCACAAATCAAGCACCGTTGGAATCCCTGGACTGACTTGAGTTGAATGACCCCTACTACGTCACTTTCCGCCATACTGGACCTCCGCCATATTGGATTTAGTCCAAACTCTACGAAAATGTTCAGCGTTTATACATTTCTTCCGATTTTCATGACACTTGGCTGAGATGATCATCAGACCGAGCCGCACAAAAGATACTTGGCAGATTTGTCAATTTCAAGTTTGTTTTCCCGTGACAGCCAATCAAATATGGTGACGAAGCCGCCAAACAGGAAGTGGACAAACATCTAGGTGACGCTTTGAGTTAACATAACAAAACTCGAGACCATTAGTCAGGACACTGTCCCAATCACTCACACCAATTTTCATGCATATACATTGGACACACTAGCGCCACCACCAGTTTAATGCTGGACATGCGTTCATGCGCGTGATCCTTGACTCTTTTGTCTGATTTTCACAATTGAGGTAGCGTCTGAATCCTTGGACCATCCCGAGTTCATCGACTCCTATCCCATCACTTTCCGCCATATTGGACCTCCGCCATATTGGAATTGGTCTAAACTCTACGAAAAGTTTCAGCGGTCCCAAATTTCATTTGATTTTCACAGAACTTGGCAGAGATGATCTTCAGACCGAGCCGCACAAACGATACTTGTCAGATTTTTTAATTTCATTTTTGTTTGCCCGTGACAGACAATCAAATATGGCGATTAAGCCACCAAACAGGAAGTGGGCTAACATCTCGGCTATGCTTTAATGTATGAAGTCCAAACTTGGTACAGGGACTTTGTATCTGATTGTGAGGACACGGTAAGAAATTCACATCATTTGGCCTCTATAGGGGGCGCTGTAATACAGGAAGTGTATCTCAGCAACAGTTCGGTGTATGAAGTCCAAACTTGGTACAGGGACTTCGTATCTGATCGTGAGGACACAGCAAGAAAATTGGCATCATTTGGCCTCTATAGGGGGCGCTGTATTACAGGAAGTGAGCTCGTATCTCAGCAACACTTCGGTGTATGAAGTCCAAACTTAGTATAAGGACCTGTTACCTGATTATGATGATGCACTAGGAAATTGGAATCATTTGGCCTCCATAGGGGGCGCTGTAATACAGGAAGTGAGCTCGTATCTCAGCAACACTTTGGTGTATGAAGTCCAAACTTGGTACAGGGAAATATTAGCTGATTGTGAGGACATGAAGGAAAGTGTTCTCATTTGGCCTCTAGGGGTGCTGTAATAATGAAAGTGAGCTCACATCTCAGCAACACTTTGGTGTATGAAGTCCAAACTTGGTAGAGGGACATGGTAGCTGATTGTGAGACCGCACAAAGACATTGGTGTAATTTGGCCTCTTGCTGTAAGTGCTTGCTGATGCCGTGGCAACGCCATTTCTGCTATAGCGCTCTGCTAGGCCCCCGCATTGCTGCTTGCAGCTATATTTGGGGGCCTAGCAGCGAAGCTGCGAAGGCACCCATTGAGTTAGTAGTTTTTCCTATTATTGGGGGCCTAGCAGCGAAGCTGCGAAGGCACCCATTGAGTTAGTAGTTTTTCCTATTATTATTATTATTATTATTATTATTACACTTCTGCCATTGGAGTCTATGGCAGCCCATAGAACGCCTGGCTAAAAAGTGCAGATTTTTTGCCTGAAAGTTTCGGGACACTCCACTGACCACTCACACTCATTTACGGACCTCTAAACCCAGCCGTCTAGCGCCACCAACAGGTCAAAGTTTGGCTGAAAGTTGAAAAGCTGGGTTGAAAGGTATTTGCAAGTCATTATTATTATGAAATTTAGCGCCCTGATTCAGGACCGTCCCATGATCACTCTCACGAATTTACAAAGCTCTATGCCGAACACTCTAGCGCCACCAATAGGTCGAATCTGGACTCACATTTACGCATGTAACAATTGAACGGTGTGTTCGATTTTCACAAATTAAGCACCATTGGAATCCCTGGACTGACTTGAGTTGATTGACCCCTATTACGTCACTTTTGGCCATACTGGACCTCCGCCATATTGGATTTAGTCCAAACTCTACGAAAAGTTTCAGCGGTTACAAATTTCCTCAGATTTTCACGAAACTTGTTGGAGATGATCTTCTGCCCGAGCCGCACAAACGATGCTGATGTCAGATTTTTCAATTTCATTTTTGTTTGCCCGTGACAGCCAATCAAATATGGTGACGAGGACGCCAAACAGGAAGTGGACAAACATCTAGGTGACGCTTTGAGTTAACATAACAAAACTCGAGACCATTAGTCAGGACACTGTCCCAATCACTCACACCAAATTTCATGCATATACATTGAACACACTAGCGCCACCACCAGTTTAATGCTGCACATGCGTTTATGCGCGTGATCCTTGACTCTTTTGTCTGATTTTCACAATTGAGGTAGCGTCTGAATCCTTGGACCATCCCGAGTTCATCGACTCCTATCCCGTCACTTTCTGCCATATTGGACCATCGCCATATTGGAATTGGTCTAAACTCTACGAAAAGTTTCAGCGGTCACAAATTTCATTTGATTTTCACAGAACTTGGCAGAGATGATCTTCAGACCGAGCCGCACAAACGATACTTGTCAGATTTTTCAGATTCCACTTTATTGGCCTATGGCAGCCAATCAAATATGGCCATGAAGCCGCAAAACAGGAAGTGGGCTAACATCTCGGAGACGCTTTAATGTATGAAGTCCAAACTGGGTACAGGGACTTTGTATCTGATTGTGAGGACACAGCAGGAAATTGGCATCATTTGGCCTCTATAGGGGGTGCTGTAATACAGGAAGTGAGCTCGTATCTCAGCAACACTTCGGTGTATGAAGTCCAAACTTGGTACAGGGACATATTAGCTGATTGTGAGGACATGAAGGAAAGTGGTCTCATTTGGCCTCTAGGGGTGCTGTAATAAAGAAAGTGAGCTCACATCTCAGCAACACTTTGGTGTATGAAGTCCAAACTTGGTAGAGGGACATGGTAGCTGATTGTGAGAACGCACAAGGACATTGGTGTAATTTGGCCTTTTGCTGTGAGTGCTTGCTCATGCCGTGGCAACGCCATTCCTGCTATAGCGCTCTGCTAGGCCCCCGCATTGCTGCTTGCAGCTATATTTATTATTATTATTATTATTATTATTACACTTCTGCCATTGGAGTCTATGGCAGCCCATAGAACGCCTGGCTAAAAAGTTCAGATTTTTTCGTCGAAAGTTTCGGGACACTCCACTGACCACTCATACTCATTTACGGACCTCTAAACCCAGCCGTCTAGCGCCACCAACAGGTCAAAGTTTGGCCGAAAGTTGAAAAGCTGGGTTGAAAGGTATTTGCAAGTCATTTTTATTATGAAATTTAGCGCCCTGATTCAGGCCCGTCCCATGATCACTCTCACGAATTTACAAAGCTCTATGCCGAACACTCTAGCGCCACCAATAGGTCGAATCTGGACTCACATTTACGCATGTAACAATTGAACGGTGTGTTCGATTTTCACAAATTAAGCACCGTTGGAATCCCTGGACTGACTTGAGTTGATTGACCCCTATTACATCACTTTTGGCCATACTGGACCTCCGCCATATTGGATTTAGTCCAAACTCTACGAAAAGTTTCAGCGGTTACAAATTTCCTCAGATTTTCACGAAACTTGTTGGAGATGATCTTCTGCCCGAGCCGCACAAACGATACTGGTCAGATTTTTCAATTTCATTTTTGTTTGCCCGTGACAGCCAATCAAATATGGTGACGAGGACGCCAAACAGGAAGTGGACAAACATCTAGGTGACGCTTTGAGATAACATAACAAAACTCAAGACCATTAGTCAGGACACTGTCCCAATCACTCACACCAAATTTCATGCATATACATTGAACACACTAGCGCCACCACCAGTTTAATGGTGCACATGCGTTCATGCGCGTGACTCTTTTGTCTGATTTTCACAATTGAGGTAGCATCTGAATCCTTGGACCATCCCGAGTTCATCGACTCCTACCCCATCACTTTCCGCCATATTGGACCTCCGCCATATTGGAATTGGTCTAAACTCTACGAAAAGTTTCAGCGGTCCCAAATTTCATTTGATTTTCACAGAACTTGGCAGAGATGATCTTCAGACCGAGCCGCACAAACGATACTTGTCAGATTTTTTAATTTCATTTTTGTTTGCCCGTGACAGACAATCAAATATGGCGATGAAGCCACCAAACAGGAAGTGGGCTAACATCTCGGCTATGCTTTAATGTATGAAGTCCAAACTGGGTACAGGGACTTTGTATCTGATTGTGAGGACACAGCAGGAAATTGGCATCATTTGGCCTCTATAGGGGGTGCTGTAATACAGGAAGTGAGCTTGTATCTCAGCAACGCTTTGGTGTACAAACTCCAAACTTAGTATAAGGACCTGTTACCTGATTATGATGATGCACTAGGAAATTGGAATCATTTGGCCTCTACAGGGGGCGCTGTAATACAGGAAGTGAGCTCGTATCTCAGCAACACTTTGGTGTATGAAGTCCAAACTTGGTAGAGGGACATGGTAGCTGATTGTGAGACCGCACAAAGACATTGGTGTAATTTGGCCTCTTGCTGTAAGTGCTTGCTCATGCCGTGGCAACGCCATTTCTGCTATAGCGCTCTGCTAGGCCCCCGCATTGCTGCTTGCAGCTATATTTTTATTTGTTGTAGCGTGACAAGGTGGCGTGAAAGGATAGACCTCTGCATTTCGGATCTTGTTAGTCGTAGGTTCGAGCCTAGATAATGATAAATTAATAATGATGTTGGAATCTTGGATAGGCTCAGTCACTAAATATTCCTATGATCGTTTTGAACCTGTAGTCCTAGTTTTAACTACTGATTGGAGACCATATGCTTACTAGCCTAGGCTTAGGATAAATGTATATTATGTTCTATGCAAATTGGCATGGTTAGATTAGATTCAACTTTATTGTCATTGTGCAGAGCACAAGTACAAATACAACCAAATACAGTTTGCATCTAACCAGAAGTGCCAAAAAGGCAGAAAAGTGCAATGTGATATATAAAGTATAGACAGGTGGTGCATAGACAGGACAATAAATATAGTGCAGTGTAGACAGTAGTATACAGTTGGTTTGCAGAAGGTGGTTTAGAGTGATATAAATGAAATATAAATATGTGCAGTATCTTATCAGTTACCTTACAGTAAGAGCAGAATAAATATGGATATGTAATATGAACAATGTTGAACATGTTGTTATGTAAGTGCTTTGGGTTTCACTCTGTTCTAAAAGCGCTATATAAATGAATACTTTACTTTATGATTGCCCTTCATTTCACTGGAAGTTTTTCATGCCTTTATGCAGCATTTTTCCAATGTTGCCCTTGTTATGTGTTTTCACTGTGACACTGAAAATGGAATACTGTTACCACACACAAGTATTTCATGATATTTTAAATGCACAGATACAGTTTTTTTACCATTACTTTTCATCCATTGTAGTTATGAAGTTGTGTGTTGAATCACAACCACAAAATGACAGTTCACATAGCACAAATGTTTCAATGCTCAAATGGTTGAAGGATCTGCGCCAGCTGTACCAACACACACACACACACACACACACACACACACATACACACTCACACTCACATACACACACACACACAGTGTTACTGTAGGTGCTGCTGAGACAGTAGCAAAGTATATACTGTTCAAATGCATGTCTATATTCCCTGAGTGCACTGACATTTCAAGACCTACTTTATTCCATCAACCCCCTATGATAATACAAGCATGTCAACTGCTCCATCTAGGAGCCCAACAGCGAGGCAGAGGCACGGTACAACAACGCCCATAGCCGGACCCACGTTGTTGTGGAGAGGGCCCTGGGCATGTGGAAAGGTGTGTGAGCAAATCCGCTGGTGGCCTGAAGCTCCATCCTGCAAAGGCGTGCAGTGTAGTTTTGGTGGCGGCGCTTCTGCAACATGGCCCTTCAGGATCACATCCCACTGCCGGCTGATGAGGAGCTGTTAGTGGAGGAGGTGGAAGAGGTCATTCCAGTGGCTGCTTCACACCTTCCTGCTGGCCTGGAAGCACACTGGGAATTAGTTGCACATATGTTTGGCCCCTAAACACCCAAACCCCACAATTCCCTGCCACATTACCTGTTTTTTCCCCTTTTGTTTATGTTTCTTTACATTTATTTTAGTTTGGTGGGGGTGAGGGGGTAAATGTACTTAACTTTCCCACCATCACTTTCTCCCCATGATCCCTCCCACACACACACACACACACATGTTCCCTATGAGCCATGACATCAAAATACATACACAGATTGAAAGGTCACAAAGCAAAGGCAACTTACCATTTTTCCGCCTCCCATGACAGGCCTACCCATACCTGGGCCATGAATGACAAGTTAAATCAGTGAAAATCATGTCACATTTTGACACTGACCACAGCACTCTGCATGCTCACTTAAGTCCCAGAGGTCTTAAAGTTCTCCAAGCGAGAGGCTACTCAACAGCAGCATTCTCCAATGTCATTGTACCAACATAATTCAGCTATGTGTTCAAATATCAAGATCATATAATAACTGAGAGTAGTCTAACGTATACACCCGCTAAACATAGCTTGTGATCAGACAAGATACAACACAAACCCCACTCCACAGGCATAGGCTACTCACCTCACACCCATCGACTCAGTCTTGAACCCCTGACCTCTCTCATGTAAAGCACACACGCTACAGTCTCTGCCACAGCACAGTCACTTCACCACATCATAATGGGCTGTAGAGTCCATATACCGTTAGCTATGTGTATGATTAGCAGATGCTTTATCCAAACACACTTAACACACGACTACAATGTAACGTTATCCTTTTATAACAATTACAATGCTAGCCTCACATAACAATACCGTTGGCATTCAAAAGCTTTATCACCAGATAACTTAACAGGTGTTCGAAAGAATCTGTGCTGACACATTAGCATTAGGCTACATGTAAATTCACGAATAATAACAACACAGATGATTGCGGTCATCATAGCACTTCACCACAGGCCGCTCTGTTGTAGGCTAACTCCACAACACTTCACTTTCCACTGTACCACATAACGTTGTCCAGTAATGTGTAATTGTAGCCTCCAGCAATGCTATGGTATGGTATCCCACAGCAATGTTATGGGATCGTTTAATGGCTACCTCTCATCCATCTGTCCTCTGCGTGTTCCGTCATCAGGGTTGGTTACGTCGTCTACTATGGTTCTTACTACTTACTACAGGTCGAGAGGTGTAGTTGTAACTACACAACTTTACGATAGTGGTTGCGAACGTTAGTTGCTACTATGGTTTTGGGAAACACTGACGCAGTGTCACGATGCATCGTACTATGTAAGTTCCACCACTATAGTTCACACTATCATTTTGGGGAACAGTTGTGTCGTACTTACATAGTTGCAACCATGTTAGTTGCTACCGTAGTTAGCAACGATGCTTTTGGGAAACGCACTCCAGCTAAGTAACAGCTGGCATGGAACCAAAGTCAAGACACTTTCAAAACAATAATTTGACAAATTTCAGTCATGTTGATTTTGAGGAATGTGATATATGAGAGTTGTGAATCTGCAATGGAAGGTCTCCCCTCCTGTTCTGATTTGATTTAGATGAACAGGTTGTGACAGGCTGACGGTGTAAAATATGGTAGGCCTAGGTGCTTAAACCAGTACTATGCAAGGTTTTTATAACTTAATATAGCAACTTCGAAGCCATATTGACGGTAAATGAACTTGTAATAGAGGAATCGCTCACCTAGCATAGCCATAGAGCACAGCTGGCATCGACCCAGACGGAGAACCAGCCTTGCAATTAAACTCTCATCGACCCGGAGACATCTCGCGAGAATCATGAAACATTACCTGGTCAGTAGATATAGCCATGGATATTAGAAAGCTAGATATTGCATTGGGCTACATAACGTACGTAAATAGCGCTGCCATCTTGGTGGGGGCAACAATAACTGGAGGCCAGTGGAGATGCATGTGACTCTGACTGGAAATCAGACAGGTGTCTCTGATTGCCAGCAAGTGTTGCCCATAGACAGTAAACGTGTTGCCCCCAGCAATATGGCAGCTGCGTTTACGATGCCACCTAATAGAACTCGATGGACACTGCGGTATCTAGCTTTCTAATATCTATGGATATAGCCAGAGAATTTTCAATAGGTCTCATTTCTCAATAAACCATGTAATCTATGCACAGTGTATAATGCAAAGCTATACTGTACACAATCCACACTTTCCTATAGTAGAGGGGTTATCAACAATTCATTAATGATCATAGCCGTGGGAAGTAGGGGTGCTGCAGGAAAGCACGCATATTTATATGTCATACCACTCACGATCAGAAAAAAAAGAAGCTCTCCGTCCCCCTGTCTATTATTTTATTATGCACTAAAAAATGTTAGGCCTACATTAGACCTGGGAGATCTAAACAAAAACTAAACAAATTAACAAAACAAACCTGAGGGAGATATCCTATGACGCTAGCTTTATGGTACGACAATATGCCATATAGACCTCTCCAGAATATATCCCGCCTCCTAACTTCCGTATCCATCCAACTTCCGGGCGTGGATTGTCTATGGGAAATAACATGGCGTTTTGAAAGATCGAAAGATCGATTTTCGGTGCCGTTTAAGTAGTATAGTCTATAGTATACTACTTAAACGGCACCGAAAATCAAAAAATCCAGTGGAAACTATATGGCAGAAGTGTGTAGGCCAATCTGCCCACCAGCTTTTTCAACTTCGCTACCTACAGATGTTTTACCGGTATGATATTTCGAAACGCCATGTTATTTCTCATAGACAATCCACGCCCGGAAGTTGGATGGATACGGAAGTTACGGAGGCGGGACTTATTCTGGAGAGGTCAATTAAAGCGATGGTTCGGAGTAATTTCACCCTAGGGTCCTTTGCACTATGACCCCGAGCCAAACACCCTCCCAGAACCTTTTTTCCCTTGGTCGAACCCTGGTCGAGTAGCGCTATCAAAAACTAATGACGTTCTGCAGTCGTGATGGAACCAACTTTTATCTCGTAAATTACCCCACTAATAATGCCCTGAATGGTACGAAACTTCTGCAGTAGTACAACTACGACCTTTAGTCCAATAACGAGGCATTAGAAAGTTTGTAAGTGCACCAGGAGTTTATTTAAATAAGACTTGCCTGATTATCTGCTACTATACCGCTGCATCGACGTTTCTTCCGTGATTTGGGAAAAGCCTGTAAAAGTCCTGGCAGGAAGCATGCATAAGGATGTAGATCCAGGAATGCACTAATATTTTGTTCGTAGTCCAGTTTGCAACAATTATTAGTTATTACTAAGTTGTAAACACTTCGGAAAAAAAATATTTAAAACTGGATATACCAAAAAACGTTGATGTAATCGCTTCCTGCAAGGACTTTTACAGGCTTTTCCCAAATCACGGAAGAAACGTTGACGCAGCGGTATAGTAGCAGATAATCAGGCAAGTCTTATTTAAATAAACTCCTGGTGCACTTACAAACTTTCTAATGCCTCGTTATTGGACTAAATGTCGTAGTTGTACTACTGCAGAAGTTTCGTACCATTCAGGGCATTATTAGTGGGGTAATTTACGAGATAAAAGTTGGTTCCATCATGACTGCAGAACGTCATTCGTTTCTGACGGCGCTACTCGACCAGGGCTCGACCAAGGGAAAAAAGGTTCTGGGAGGGTGTTTGGCTCGGGGTCATGGTGCAAAGAACCCTAGGGTAAAATTACTCCGAACCATCGCTTTAAGTAGGCTAGCTGAATATTACCGTGAGTTTCCCAAGGAGCTGAACACGGGCCGCCTCAATCTTCAGCTTAAAATGATGCATAGTGTTATCGGGGAGTCTCGGTGCACCACGGTGAAAGGTGCCATGGATATTAAGTAAGCTCCATCCACAAACAAGAGCTCTCTTCAGCGAGGTAGATAAACTTATTCATTCATCTGTGTCTTTGCGTGCCTGTTTCAGTGGCCTCCTCAGAGCGTTCTTTCTCTTCTTTTTGAAAGTGTATGTTAAAGGCTACACTGTGCGTTTATGATGTCAGCAGGGGCGCAGGAGATATTTTGAAAGTGAGGGGGACCAAATTGTGAACACAAACCCATAGTGAAATCAGATTTCCAGATATCGGATCGCCACCTCTGGCCCACTTTCGACCATCATATTTTAAACTTGCCAGAATATTAAGATAATACCATTGATTGTTTTCAAAATATTATTTGATTAAAATTGTCAAAACTGTGAGATGAGCACAATGCCAGATCGGCCCTCAGACCAGCTTCTTGCTATGTGCAATTCTACTAATTTTTTTAGATTTATTTTACACTACTTGGGCCAATGGTAGAATACTCTAAAAGCAACATGATGTTGATATTTTATGAAGCCATGAATGAATAATCATGCCTATGATCCAAACATAGACTACATGATCAAATAGCCTAGTTAGGCCTACAGTACCTAAATTGTCTGGTATAAACCAAATCAACTCTCCACTATGTGTCTGCAGTTAATATTTATGCAATGTTAGAACATGTTGGCTTAACAAGTTACCAGTCTAGAACACACAGAAAATTGCAACAGAAAGTTGCCTTTATAATCAACTATTTGTTCCAACAGCATTTAAACAAAGCATTTATAAAATTGAAAAAAAAAAAATATATTACATAAGTAAAATAAAATACTGTTACTGTAGTAACTGTACCACATTATCCCAAGCTTCAAAGAGCTCCCCATGTCTGTGACAGCCAGACGTGACACCAGCTTGTTTATACCCCACACTGAACGCGTAAGAAAGGCCCATCACTCTGTGGTGTGGTCGCCTACTCTCTGGGATTTATGCACCAAGGTAACTGAAGTATCCAATTTGTGTCTTGAAATTATGTTTGAAATAAATGTCTTAGAACAAAAACTTTGGGTAGGCCTATATACTTGTATTTTATAGTTAGGCTAGTGAAAAAGAGTTGATCAGTAGGCTAGTTGAGTTTGTTATCAATAAACAGAACAGCTAATGTCATGTTGAGCAGGAGATAGGCTACCATAAATCCTCAAATTTTTTGGCTGTAGATGGCTGTGGTTAGTGATGTGATTCTGTTAATGGGGAGTTTTACATAGTTAGCGCAAACCCTATAGGTTATTATTTATTTAGCGTATATAAGGCTTTTTTTCCTTATCAAAAGTGAGGGGGACGACGGCTGTCTCTTCAGCACTGCGTGGGACACATCCCCCACGTTGTCAGGGTTGCAGTATGGAGAGCTGGACCGAGGCGCAGGGCAAGTAGCGATCGAGGCACACGTAAACGTCAGAACAGGAATCTTTAATACAAACGCACACTACAACCACGAAACAACATCAAAGACCGACAGGGGACTGAGGGGAGACAGAGGGTTTAAATACACAGGGATTTAACAAGGCACAGGTGGACACGAAACAAGGTAAAACGAGAGACAGGTGAACACAGGGCTGGAAATCATAATTAAATGAGCAGACTAATAATGACAAACAGGTAAGGGGCGGAGACACAGGGAACTGAGACATGGCAAGACAAACAAAGGAGCACATGGTTGACAGGAAGTAAAACACAGGGACAGGAAGTAAACGCAGGAGCACATGGCACAGGAGGTAAACAAAGGAGGGACAGGGAAAACAGGATCGTTACAGTACCCCCCCTTTAAGGGCCGGATTCCAGACGGCCCAACAGAAAAAAAGGAGAAGTCCAAGCAGGGGGGGTGGAGGGGGCCAAAGGCAGGAGGGCCAGGCAGGCGGCCGGTCAGGGACAGCAGTTCAGGCGGGCGGCCGGGCGGACGGCCGGACAGGGACGGCGGTTCAGGCGGGCGGCCGGTCAGGGACGGCAGTTCAGGCGGGCGGCCGGACAGGGACAGAGGGTTAGGCGGACGGCCGGGTGGATGGCCGATCAGGGACGGCGGTTCAGGCAGGTGGCCGGGTGGATGGCCGGTCAGGGACGGCGTTTCAGGCGACTGGGCTGCAGGCACCGGAGTAGGGACTGGAGCCAGAGCCGGGCCTGGAGCCGGAGGGGGTACTGGAGCCGGAGCCTGGCCTGGAGCCGGAGCCAGAGCCAAACCCGGGACAGGAGCGAGTGCTGGAGCCAGAGCGGGGACTGGAGCCGGACTCGGCGCAGGAGCCGGACTCGGCGCAGGAGGCGGAGCCGGACTCGGCGCAGGAGGCGGAGCCGGACTCGGCGCAGGAGCCGGAGCCGGACTCGGCGCAGGAGCCGGAGCCGGACTCGGCGCAGGAGCCGGAGCCGGACTCGGCGCAGGAGCCGGACTCGGCGCAGGAGGCGGAGCCGGACTCGGCGCAGGAGGCGGAGCCGGAGCCGGAGCCGGAGCAGGAGCCGGAGCAGGAGCCGGACTCGGCGGAGACGGAGCAGGAGCCGGACTCGGCGGAGACGGAGCAGGAGCCGGACTCGGCGGAGACGGAGCAGGAGTAGGACTCGGAGGAGACGGAGCAGGAGCAGGACTCGGCGCGGGAGGCGGAGCCGGACTCAGCGGAGCCGGAGCAGGAGCCGGAGCAGGGACTGGAGTCACGGGAGCCGGAGTCAGAACTGGAGCACGAGCTGGCACAGGAGCTTGACTCGGGGATGGAGAGGGAGCTGGAACCGGAGTCGGGACTGGAGCTGGAGCCAAAATCGGGACTGGAGCCGGAGCCGGAATCAGGGCTGGAGCCAGAATCGGGACTGGAGCCGGAGGCGCTTCAGAGTGCGGGGAATCGGGACTAGAACTCGGAAGCGCTTCAGAGCGCGGGGACTCGGGACTGGAACTCGGAGGCGCTTCAGAGCGCGGCGACTCGGGACTGGAACTGGGAGGCGCTTCAGAGCGCGGGGACTCGGGACTGGAACTGGAACTCGGAGGCGCTTCAGAGCGCGGGGACTCGGGACTGGAACTCGGAGGCGCCTCAGAGCGCGGGGCTGGCACCGGAATCGGGGCTGGAGCGGGAGCTACCGGAAGAACTGCAGGCCCAGGGCGTTGGGGAGTTGGAACAGGAAAGGGGCCTGGTCCCTCCTCCTCAGAGGACCAGTCCTCCTCGTCTGAGGCCCGGTTGTCCTCGTCGGAGGCCCAGTCGTCCTCGTCGGAGGCCCAGTCGTCCTCGTCGGAGGCCCAGTCGTCCTCCAAGGCACTGGGGAACCGTCTGATGGCGAGCCGGGTTCCCCAAAAGGCCGACCTCCCAAAATCACCAGAAAAATGAGCAATGTACTTGCCTGCGGGGTCCATGATTTGCGGTCGGTCTTTCTGTCAGGGTTGCAGTATGGAGAGCTGGACCGAGGCGCAGGGCAAGTAGCGATCGAGGCACACGTAAACGTCAGAACAGGAATCTTTAATACAAATCGGCGGAGACGGAGCAGGAGCCGGACTCGGCGGAGACGGAGCAGGAGCCGGACTCGGCGGAGACGGAGCAGGAGCAGGACTCGGAGGAGACGGAGCAGGAGCAGGACTCGGCGCGGGAGGCGGAGCCGGACTCAGCGGAGCCGGAGCAGGAGCCGGAGCAGGGACTGGAGTCACGGGAGCCGGAGTCAGAACTGGAGCACGAGCTGGCACAGGAGCTTGACTCGGGGATGGAGAGGGAGCTGGAACCGGAGTCGGGACTGGAGCTGGAGCCAAAATCGGGACTGGAGCCGGAGCCGGAATCAGGGCTGGAGCCAGAATCGGGACTGGAGCCGGAGGCGCTTCAGAGTGCGGGGAATCGGGACTAGAACTCGGAAGCGCTTCAGAGCGCGGGGACTCGGGACTGGAACTCGGAGGCGCTTCAGAGCGCGGCGACTCGGGACTGGAACTGGGAGGCGCTTCAGAGCGCGGGGACTCGGGACTGGAACTGGAACTCGAAGGCGCTTCAGAGCGCGGGGACTCGGGACTGGAACTCGGAGGCGCCTCAGAGCGCGGGGCTGGCACCGGAATCGGGGCTGGAGCGGGAGCTACCGGAAGAACTGCAGGCCCAGGGCGTTGGGGAGTTGGAACAGGAAAGGGGCCTGGTCCCTCCTCCTCAGAGGACCAGTCCTCCTCGTCTGAGGCCCGGTTGTCCTCGTCGGAGGCCCAGTCGTCCTCGTCGGAGGCCCAGTCGTCCTCGTCGGAGGCCCAGTCGTCCTCCAAGGCACTGGGGAACCGTCTGATGGCGAGCCGGGTTCCCCAAAAGGCCGACCTCCCAAAATCACCAGAAAAATGAGCAATGTACTTGCCTGCGGGGTCCATGATTTGCGGTCGGTCTTTCTGTCAGGGTTGCAGTATGGAGAGCTGGACCGAGGCGCAGGGCAAGTAGCGATCGAGGCACACGTAAACGTCAGAACAGGAATCTTTAATACAAACGCACACTACAACCACGAAACAACATCAAAGACCGACAGGGGACTGAGGGGAGACAGAGGGTTTAAATACACAGGGATTTAACAAGGCACAGGTGGACACGAAACAAGGTAAAACGAGAGACAGGTGAACACAGGGCTGGAAATCATAATTAAATGAGCAGACTAATAATGACAAACAGGTAAGGGGTGGAGACACAGGGAACTGAGACATGGCAAGACAAACAAAGGAGCACATGGTTGACAGGAAGTAAAACACAGGGACAGAAAGTAAACGCAGGAGCACATGGCACAGGAGGTAAACAAAGGAGGGACAGGGAACACAGGATCGTTACACACGTCCCCCGTGCCTCCTGCGCCCCTGGATGTCAGCATTTGTTGTAGGCTATATTTGTGATATGTGGATCAATTTAATGTAGGCTAGCCTATGAATATTGCGTTGTGTAGGCCTATGTTATGCATATGTTTTGAT
This sequence comes from Alosa pseudoharengus, assembly GCF_046254945.1. Taxonomy (NCBI): domain Eukaryota; kingdom Metazoa; phylum Chordata; class Actinopteri; order Clupeiformes; family Clupeidae; genus Alosa; species Alosa pseudoharengus. The sequence continues at coordinate 23,378,122 of NW_027468640.1, forward strand.
GTCAATGTGTTCTGTCTAATATGCTGTGCGATAGGGTCTTTAGCCTGTTTTGACACCCATGTCAGAAGCGTCAATAATTATTACATAATTATTTATTAATGTTGGTGTTCAACAGTTTTATATTTCTCGTGTTCACCGTCGATTTCGGTGCAAGGCTACAGCAACTTTGTTACCTTACTAGTGTAGCGTCAGATAGCAGACGGTTACTTTGTTTGCGTTAGTATCAATCTGTGGATTGCGAAATTTTGTCGCATTTTTTCTGTAGTGTAGCCATAATGTTCTTGACAGTGATGTATGCCTGTGCTGTGTGTCATGCAATGCCAGTATGCTGTTGTCCATTAACAGAGAAAGGCGTTTAAATAAAATACAATAACTTTTTTTAACCCCCCCCCCCCCCCCCACTACAGCACCCCCAACCAAAACTCACTTCCCACGGCCCTGTTAATGATGCATGCAGTGTCTCAGAGAAATCCGAGAAATCGGTTTCACTGCACAATGTCTCAATTTGTACTGAGCATGAACCATCAGGTCTCTGCCTGCAGTGAGCCAGGTTGGCAGTAAGCTTGTGTGGCCTTTGGGATGTAAGCGTGGAGCATCAGATACCATCTTAATTGTTAATTATCTGTGAAATCTGGAAATCTGTTTACACTGTTCGCACTGTACAAATTACACACTGTCTCAAAAATGTATGTGTGACTGTTTATGTGGCCTACAGTCTTAGCTTCGCCAGGACTTTCCAGGGTGAATTCAGATTTAAAAGTGGACATATAGTAATTTAGCTTGGTGCTGCTGGACTGTTTTACGTTTTTGTCAAGATCATACAATGTCACATTTGTACCAATGTTAAAAACTTAAAAAGTACAATTTAATGCAGGTTAGCATGTGTGCTAACTAAAATCCAACTGAATTTATACACCATGTTGAGCATAGGGAATGTGGAACGGTGAACCCAAGCTATAGCACCATGTCAGAAGAGTGGGAAAAGTTGTCAGAAAAGTTGTGAAATAGGTAATAATAATAATAATAATAAGCTTTATTTGTATAGCACCTTTCATACACAGAATGCAGCTCAAAGTGCTTTATTTACATTTGGAGCATGTAACACAATAATAGTCAGTCAGTCGTTATCAATTACTTTCACTTTTCTTCATTGCTGTGACCGTTTATGATCCAATCAGCAACATATCAGAAATATAAAAAATAACATGTCGCACATTATTAGAGAAGAGTCAGTCATTCCCCTTCCTCGTTGAGGAAGGTATTTAACTGATTACAAACGACTTTTTCTTTGTACTTTGCTTAGGAACGTTAGGTTTGATATAGGCCTGTAGTTGCTCAGATTAGTATGGTCAAGATTCGACATTTTAAGTAAAGGTTTCACAACAGCGGTTTTAAAAGCAGTTGGAAATATACCTGTTTCTAATGAGGTATTTATTATCTTGAGAATTAAGGGAGCTAAGCTATCACATTTTTGAGGAATCTAGTAGGGATTGGATCCAAAGCACATGTTGAGGAGCCGGTTTGGAGTCTATAAGAGCTATGAACTGCTGTTCTGCTTTAATGTCCAAGAGTCGCGATTTGATTGCAATTTCGGGATGAATTTTTGAAGTATGTAGTACTATATTAAAAGATACACAATAATGATCAGACATATTTATATCATTTACTGATAAGTCCGTGACTTCTATCCCTCTAGAAATGACTAGATCGAGGGTGTTGCCAAGGTTGTGGGTGGGCCCTGTAACATGCTGCTTTAGCTCTAAACTGTCCAAAACATTAAGGAACTTACTGTTACAGACTACGTAATAGTCTGTGTCTTGTAGCAAATGGTAAAACTGCCTGACGCCTTGTCTTTAAGTTTATTTCCACAGACAAAATCTTGGTTTTACTCTTTTATTTAATATATTTGTATGATGTTTAATAGGTTTTTTACCAAACATTTGTATTAGACCTATTTTAGTTATGTATTACATGTACCTTCTATCAATTTCCTGTAATGCACAGTACTTTAATTGCTTTTTGTTTATTTTTTTCTTTTTGAACTGATTGCACACTGCTAAAATATATGCTATTATGAATGATTATGCATATATTATACATATTATGCAAAACTCACTTTTTCTGTGCTTTTGTACTTCCATTTGGGTCTCTGATGCTTCTACAAACACTGCAGGTGCTAAACAAAACCGTGCGTTCCATTTTGGTCGCCATTTTGGTCACCTATCTTTTCCAACCAGCACCATGCGAAAGAGTGTCAACAGTATTTTGTGTAGTAGGCTACACAAAATATCCAAACGTCTTTTACACACCTGATATCATCCATATTTCAAGTATACAAATGAGTGGCAATGGGGTTGGTAAGCGATATCCACTGAATCCACCGACCCTGGCTTACGACCATGCTGCCCATTGATGTAAACAGTTCCTGAGCGGGGAGTGGCCAACAACAGCTCATTTGCATTTAAGGCAACAGGCCCCAGAAACAGCCTATTCTGAAAGGGACTAAAAAGTGGCATGAATGGAGCTGCGGATAATGTGTAATCTGAGAGGAATTTTGCAGCTTCAGGGACATGTTTTGTGCAACCAGGCCTATTTTGACTTGTTGAAAAAGAAGTATGCAGGTTTTAAGAATTACAGTTAGGTGAATTCTTCTTACAGAAAAGGGAATTTTGAATGTCAGTCAGGATAGTGAACCTGCTCACCTTTGCTCCAATTCCAGTTTCCATTCGCTTGCTGTATTTTAGGCTAAGCTGTTCTTCTTGTCGGGTGCCAGAATATTTTTAATTATTCACATAACAACTCAGAATGACTGTATAAGAGAGACCCCTGAAAACTTGGCCCAAAGCTGATGATACACCACCAAGGCAATACAAAACTTTTTGACCAGTTATGCAAAGTGGAGAATTGTTGTTTGGGTAAGTTGAGTCTGATAAGGATTTTTTTTAGAGAATGCACCTCCAAGATGGTCAGCCAGACACAAAAGACAACAAAGACAAGGAGAAGAGGCCAGACAAGAAGGAGCCAAAAATACAGGAAACAATCTTCAATCTATTTTGCCAGAGACTGTCTGATGATGTCAACTCCATTAAAGGACTGTTATTGGTGCCTACGCCTGTCACTTATTTAAGTAGTAAGTAGTCCCTTAAGGTAGAACTCTTTAAATTCTTTCGCTCTGTTAAGTCAGAATATTTCTATCATAAGGGGAGAACCAACTTACCTTTGACAGCTGAGAATGCTCCTACAGAATACAGAACGCCTGCACAGTTATCTCTGTCTAAGGACTCTAACACCACTGTAAAACCAGCCGATAAAGGGAGTGGGATAATGCTGATGGACAGTATGTATGATGATGAAATCAATAGAGAGTTATTTGACTGCAAGTTCTACACAAAGTTCTCATGTGAGAACACACCCCTTTAAAGGAAAAATGGTCCAGTTTCTAAAACAAGCCTGGTCCTCTGATCATGTGAGTCAGTCTGAATATAAATATTTAATTAATATTTTTTCCCATCAAACCAGTGATTTACAGTTTACCTAAAGTAAAGTACATAAAGCTTCAGAAGGGTTTCCAAAATGTTGTCCTATCATAGCTTGTATGTATTGGTTAACTTATAGAACCTTTATCCCATTTTGTTGACTGCCATATAAGACCATTAGTGGAAAAGCTCCCATCATACCTTAGAGATACTGGTGATTTTATATCTCAACTTTCTGAAGTGACATGCATTAGTGATAGGATTGATTCTGGTCAGGATTCAACACATCTGTACAAGGGATGATGATTTCCAAGCGGAGACACAGAAACTCTTTGAGACAGTTTTTAACGAGAGTGTATCCACGAGAAGTTTTAGATGAAGCTTTCACTAAGGTGCATGGAAAGAACAGAAAGGACTTTAGCTTTCCAAAGCTAAATTTAAGAGGCAAACATCCTTCTCCTGTGTATTTAATACCAGCTGTTCACTACTTGGAAGAGCTATATGTAACTTTGTAAATAACACCTGCACAGAACCTATTTAAATGGTGGCTCAATATGCACTACTCTTTGCAATGAGGGAAGACCGGGATTGACTAAAACATTTGCACTGCACTTTGCACTAGATATCTTTAAAAAATATATACAAATCTTTCAAGACTTTGTTTAACTTTTTGGCCCTCTGTGTGAGAGTCGAGTCCTTACTGACTGTTGTGATAATTGTAATAAATTATCATCATGTCCCAGACTAGTATCTCCCTGAAAGGAGATCTAGGATGGGAGGGGCCAGGCTACGCTAGTATGGTGGATGCCATGTCAAAAAAATAATTAATAACAGGATACACAATCTATTTAATTCAGTACAGTTTTATTCTTCACTCTCAAGTGCTGGGAAATCCATATAAAACAATCAGAATATACATATAAGATAAAAAGAAATAAATCCAGCACAAAACGTACTTTACCATTAAACATGGTGCAAGAGAAGTTACATACACAGGATTGGTCATGGTTCAGGCACACGTGTAGAGAAAGCACATGATTCTGACAATGACTGGAAAATAAGTGAGCAAAAATGTTTGTGTGTGTATGTGTGTGTTTATGTGTGTGCCCATGTGTGTGTGTGTGTGTGTACAAGCTGAACAGAAGGGAGCATGTGTTGTGAAACACTGCCACCTGCTGATCAGGGGGTTTTGATGTCGGTGCTGCGGCGTTTTAGCTTCTCTGGGTTGTTGGAAGCCATCTGAGAGAAATCTCTGAAGATATCTAGACAAGTCTCATCACCTGAGAGGGGACACAAAAGTAGGGTTAGCCATGCAGTAAGGTACGCATAGATAAACACATGCATTGTAATAAACAGCGGAGAGAGAGAGAGAGAGAGAGAGAGAGAGAATAATACACATAACATAATTAAATCATGCACTATGCCCATGCAATTTAGTAAAATAATCTTCAGTCTACTAGCCCACTACTGCAGGGGCCTACCTCTCTGTTTGTTACAGGTGTTGTGTCTGTAGAAACATTGGGTCGAAATATTGACCTTGGTGGACTGAATGGTACTGCCCTAGGGTAATTCATGATGACAGGTTTGGCATAGCCTTTGTTTATGTACAGTATCTCTCCATATGGCATGCCATTCTACAAAAAAAACTCACATCCACACAGACACAAGACTTTGCATGCAAGTGTGATTTACCCAAGCACCCCACGCCAGTTGCCCAATAATTAGTTTGTTAATTCATCTAATGAGCCAAAATAAAATTTAAAAAATCACAATTAGTTGCGCAAGAATCCCATTTAACTGGGGCAAAGCAGGCAGCTATGCAGAGCACAAGCCCTTTTCAAAACCTATAGAATCCAGCACACTGCACCAAAACCTCCCATTCTTTCTAGGTTTCCAATGTTTTCTTTCAATATATTTTGATGAATCCATTATCCATAGGAGGGAAATTAAGTTGGGACATTATGGACAAGGGGACATGAGGACAAGCCTGCAGCACACACACACACACACACACACACGAAAAGATAAGAAGGTAGATTCTGGGAGAGGATACACAAACACTCGCACAAACAAACATACAAACACACACACAAATAATTGTAATGACTAATTATAGTTTGGGGGATGCTAGACTAAGTGGAAAGGGGTACACAGTGTTGATTGAGGTTTTGAAACGGGCCCCTGTGTGCACGGCATGCTATGAGGCTGAGAGAGTGGACTATTACCTGTGGCGGGCGGGCGGGCGGGGTGCAGACGACACACACAACTGTGCAAGCAGCAGAGACTGACCGCCTCCATGGACACATCAGCACACACACACACACACACACACACGTACGTGCACACACAGACACGAACACACACACACATATCAGCACACACACACACACACGTACGTACGCGCACACACAGACACAAACACACACACACACACACACATACACACACAGTCACAAACACACACGCGCATGCACGCACGCACGCACGCACATAAATATCCACACACAGAGCCATTCAGATTGCAGACAGTCAAATAAAGACACAAATTAAAAAAACTCAACAACAAACATGTGCAACATAGACCTTTAAGAGTTAGCCACACTGGGGTGCTTTCAAAAGACAATGACTGAAATAACACACTTTACAAGCACAGCATCATGTGGAAGGCAACCAGTCCCATATGAAAAGCAGTTTCCACTGAATGAATATTAGCAGAACACCAAGATAGTCAGTCCACTGGCTGAGAACAGCCACATTGCACCAGGTTAGTGGCCCGCTGTCCTAATTCAACACCAACACCTTTTCATTGAGCCCTAAATGGACATATACTAAAAAATATGCATTTTCATGTTAAATGCCCAAAACACCAAAACACTGGGATTCCAATGTCAGTGGCAAAAATATTAGTATCCTTGCATATCAATGAGGCCTTTTTAATCAGATAGTCTATTAAAAGTCTAATTAAAAGTAAAAAAGTCCTACAATGTATCTGTTCCAACCATTCACTCAATTAGCTGATTCTACTGTAATTAGCACAACTCTTTAGCCAGGTAGATGAGTAAATTAATAAAATAACCTGTTTTGTGTGAACAGGTATAACCAATACATGGTAGGACTTTCCGAAGCTGGGTTATTAGAGGTAGCATGGGTTACATACACGATTACTGTATAAAGAACATGCACTCTTAAAACGAATGTGTAGGAATAAACACAAACTGCGTTGTTCCCAAACTGCGTTGTGGACACAGAGATGTGTTAAACACAACGCAAGTTGTGTCATTTTCAACATATACTATGTAACGAATAACAAAAGCAATGTGTTGGAAACAAGACAAACTGTGTTGTCCCTATCTGGACACAAAGATGTATTAAAAACAACGGAAGTTGTGTTGTTTTCAACACATTCGTTTTAAGAGTGTGGTTAACATGGATCAGTCAAGCCCATTCATTGCACAAGGGTAGGCTACTTATGTCCAGAGTGTTACTGACAGCAGTCTTAGCCACTTGAAATACACCTTAGTAACATGGAGGGATAATGAGGGCGTGTTGGTTGAGATTTCACAGATCAGCACAATGCCATTTATCTGTGAGCTGCTACCACAGTCATGGACAGCATAAACTACAGTCATGGACTGCATAAACTACAGTCTAAGATACCGTATGCTGGCCCTGCAACTGCTCACTGCTTCAGATGAAAGTCATCAACTTCCACAATGAAATGCCACTTAATGTAGAGGATGAACAGAGGTTGGCCAGAGGGCCCTGATCTAAAATGTTTTGTCGGCGTAATCATTGTCTTCATAGAGCTGTTGAACTCCACCCGACACCACTGGGACCTTGGAGTACTCCTCAATCAACAGGTCAACCCAGCAGCAGGTCCCTGAGCCCTTCGGTGACGGACATAAAAGCCTCTTGTTCAGGGTCTGCCTCCCCACACTGGCTACAGACCCAGGCCATGTCACACTTGTTTTCTGGATAGCCGACTCGCTTTTTTAACACATTTGTACAAAGTTGTCTTTGTCCCGCAAAACAGGGACATTTGTATGCAATTGCCTAATAAATGGCAAAACAGTGGATGAAATGGGCTTAACGGAACAGGAACTAAACGCCTATCTGTAAAAGCCTAATTGCCCAGCGAGATGATTGGTCGAAAGGCAGACTAGCAACTGAAAGGCACCAGTGAGAATTCAGATGACTGATCAATTCTGATCACTGACTGCTGAATGTGGTTTCAGCACTCTGCATAGCTTAGACATACTGAGCATTCAATAAAGACAAATTTAAAACTACAGTAATGCGTCATGTGATAAGTCACTCAAACCCATTCAAACTTGAATCTGTTTGAGGTACTATCCTGTAACAGAAAGGGCCTAGTACTTAATATAATAAAACATATTCAAGGGAAATGTACATTTTTAAAATATACAAAAATCTATAAAAACTTTACAAACCCTTCACAGCAGTATGTAAAACATGCCATATCTTAGGCACTCTGGCAGTAATGGGGATGTCTACATTCAACTCATCTGACTTCTTGGCCAACATTGTTAGTGTTACATGAATATCTCCTAAAGCTGAATGGTTAACGTGCAGCAGACATCCCCTCCGACAGAATCTAACATACACACACACACACAAACATACACACACGCAAATCTCCAAAGTCAGGAGATTAGAGGACTTAGTGCCTTGGCCACAGAAAGTGCCCATGACTTGGTCAGCTTCATTATTGCGTCCAGTGTCCCTACTGTACATCCCCAGATCCAGCTCTATCCATTCTGAACTCCGTGGGCCCATTCACTGAGCTGGTTCCTCAGAGCCTGCAAGTTCTTTTTTGTCTGGCCAATCACAGAGCCCGCTCCACCCCCTTCACCCTCACAGCCCAGCCCCTCGGATTGACCTGATTGGCCAAACGCGCCATCCATCTCCCGCATTTCTTTGTTCATCTTGGCGATCCGCAGCCTGTTGAAAGAACAAATCAAAACACACCACTTTAGGAGTTCACCAATCAGAGGGGCAGATGAATACAGATATTCCACTGAAATTAGAGAGTAGATGGCATTTAGAATGCAGCATATCACACTCACAGGGTCACGATGTCAGCATTGGCACTCTCTACAGCGATGCTGATTGGGTCTTTGCCGCTCTTGTCTCTGGCGTTGTAGTCTGCTCCTCGCTTTAGGAAGAGACACACCAACCTATGGGACAGAGCAGTGTGTGATCAAGTTTCTGTGTGTGTCTTATATCTGCTTGTTTTGGTGTGTCTAAATCATGTTGGGTGACCAGCGCGTTTTGGGAAACTGCAAGTTGGCCTCATGAGTGTCTGCCCCCCTGTACGATACAATTTGATGTCCAGAGTCTGACATGGGCCTACTTGGTATTTCAGAAATTATTTGTTTTCCTGTAAGTGATTTCTCTGTCTGTTCTAGTGTTTATGTATATATTTGTGTCTGTGTCTGTGTGTGTGTGTGTGTGTGTGTGTGTGTGTGTGTGTGTGTTTCATACCCTGTGTGGCCCAGTATAGTAGCATGGTGGAGAGGTCCTCTTCCATTAACATCAACCTGGCTGACATTGGCCCCATTCTGGAGCAGAAACTCACATGCTGCCAAAGAATTCTGGGGGAAAAAACAACAACCAGACAAACAAATGACCCCATCTGCTCCCATGTATAACATACGCAACCAGTGCTGTCACTTACATAACCCCTTTTCTCCTTTTTGCTTCAACTCTCTAAGACTGCATACACAGCATGCATACTACTCCCTTGAGCACACTTGATCTGTAGCTTGGCCTAATTCAGGGCTAGTACACACTTCAGCGAGCCAGGACACTCTGCTTAGGAGGCCAAATGCACCCAGTGGGATGAAAGGGAGAGGCTTAGAGGTTTTTCGGAGAAGGCAGTATCTCTTTTACCTTGCTCTTCATCATTATAAAAGAGCATTCTTACGTTCTTCATATTTTTCTCCACATCTCTGTTGATGTCCTATTTTGTTTATATTTTCACCTTGGATGCTCTCTCTCCTTTTAGTTCAATGAATTAACTTTTTTTGGTCTGGTCTTGCCAAACTGTTTTTAAATGTCCAGTATTGCTGGAGAAGATCCTGTCTGTTGCTCAGTGATGTTTGTAACACAAACTGTTGCTAAGTATGCTGATTATGAAGTGGCTATGCAATACTACGCAAACATCTTAGAGAAGCTGTGGCTTCGCGTGGATTAGTGATGGGATTGATGACATCATCACTGACCCACTACAAGTGCATATGCTGTTACTCGCATAATGCTTTGGCATATTGACATAGATTAAGTTTATTTTTGGGACATTTTTGTCTATGCCATCATTAGTGATGCAAAGTGCTTCTGACATCAGGGTTTGACTTGAACATCGGAACAGGCAGGCTCAACTCAAAGTCCCTATTTGAGACTTTTACAGTGATTTTACTAGTTTAAAACCCTTTTGCTGACTTTGGTCATGTTTATTCGAAGGTTTCTGTAAGGCGTGTGTCTCTCACCGTTGTCGCTGCCTGGATAAGCGGCGTGCTGCTCTCCTCGGCCACGTTGATCCAGTTGACGTCGGCGCCATGGGCCAGCGCGTCGGCCATGACGGGGAAGTGTTGCATGGCGGCTGATTTGTAGAGCAGGGCACCGGGATGCAGGCCACTCAGGTCCTCCTCCTCCCCGTCCTCATAGTCTGCTCGAACACAGACACACACACGCGCAGACACGCACATCACACACACACACACACACACACATCACACACGCACACAAAACACACCGATGAATGTGTCCACCCTCCACACAACATAAACACACATATGCATATAAATGTGGGTACACGAGCATACACAGGCACACACCAAAATAGGGAACAGAAACACCAACACATGCCAAAAATATGAACACACAGACACACCCACACACACCCACCCAGGGTCTCAGAAGTGTATATGAATAAAAAAGTAAGATCTGTCACACTGAAAAAATCTGTGTGTGGGTGGATGAGTGTGTGTGTGTGTGTGTGTGTGTCAACTTGTAAATGCGTTTGTGTGTGTGTGTGTGTGTGTGTGTGTGTGTGTGTGTGTGTGTGTGTGTGTGTGTCTTACCCTTGTAAGAGGGGCTATTGTTCTTGAGGTCACTTGGGCTTATCCCTAAAGGAGAGAGGCACATGACATTCCTCTGGTTAGATTACGGCTCGATCCTAATGCCTTAACACAACAGCATTTACACACTCATGCACACCACTCCAACCCTCAAGTCCAGCTGAATGTGAACAGCCATTGTGTGTTTGTGGACTGATACAATTATATAATAAATTGGTATAAGGCCTGATTGTTGGAGAGAGAGATAGAGTGGGATTGTATCCCTTTCCCCTTTCTCGCTTTCTCTCTCTTTCCCTCCCTCGTTTTCTCTCTCTCTCTCTCTTAAAGTGTGTGCATGTGTACTGTAAATGTTTGTGAGAGAAAACCTGTGTGAGTGTGTGTCTGAAAGAGAGAGAGAGAGAGAGAGAGAGAGAAAAAAAAGAGAGAGATTGAGTCAGCATGTGTGTGTGAGAGAATTAATTACTTTTTTTTGTGTGTGAAAGGCCCTATCTTTAAATGTGTGTGTTTGTGTGTGTGTGTGTGTGTGTGTGTTTACCTGACAGGCGGGGCAGGGTGGCACGGTTGGGTTTGGGTTTGAGGGCGGGGCGGGTTCCTCCTTGTCGCTCCTGCACCGTGCTGCGGTTCCGTCGGGCACTGGAGCGCCTCAGAGGAGTCACACGGCCCGTCTCCGGAAGCTTCTGGATGAACTTTTTCTCCACATACTTGGAGCGGATCCACGACTCCTTATCCTGCCTGAGATGGACAGGGCACTTTGGTTACCACTTCAAAGCATTTAGAATCTTACTAACCTGCACATGATATAAATGAAATCATTTATTTTTGTTGTATACTTATATCTCCATTTTAAGTGCAGGATTTCCAAGTATAAATAGGAAAAGTCCTTGCAAACATCTCTATTAAAACTATTTTTTAATAGATTAATAAATTAATTTAATAGATTTATAAATTATCATGATGAAGCTAATGCTGACAATCAGAAATTCTTTAGAACTAATGACTTGACTTCATTTCTTAAATAACACTCAATGCAGAGCAACATAAAACATCCTGTGACAAATAAACAATTAAAAGGTGTTATGTGCATAAACTGAGCAAACAAACAGCAACATGATGATATGGAGACCCAGAGCATTACACTTGGTCTGATATGACCTACCAGGAGGCCACAAACAAACAGCAAAAAGTACCTGCGCACCATCACCTCAGCTATGGAAGCCGCGCAGAGGAAGTGAGGGGGAAGTGCAGAAATAGACCCGAGATGGTGAAATAGAAAGAAAGAAAAGAAAAGAAAAAAAGAGAGAGAAGGAGAAATGCAAGCGTTAGAAACGGACGTAAGACATGTGCGTCTGAGGCTGACTCAGGCGTGAGATGGTGCAGATGATAGCTCTGTGGAGAGGAGATTAGTGGGCCGACAGGAGACCGATGACGCGCCTCATATCAACACATCGACAGACAGCGGCCATTTTCCAAATGATCGGTCTTGCAGGCTGTTGATTTCTGGTCTGTCATTTGGTTTGTTGACTTGTGGTGTTGCGCAGTTGTACACTGAACTCAGTTCCCTCAGCAATGCCACTGCCAACACCATGGAATGGAAGTGCTTCTCTATTTTGTAACCATAACATAGGCCTACTGAATACTCTACATCCAGTGATATTTTCAGAAGTAGGAGGATCGCTATACCCCTTCATTTGATTTGATTATGGCAGGGCAAACCTGCTCACCTAACCATACCATAATCCCCATAATATATGGCTTTACTGTTTACATTGGGTCTCTCATTCATCAACACTGATCATGATGATGCCATGTTCCCTTAAGAACAGCAGGTGGAGACAAAGAGCAATAGCTGTGATGCCACCCACAGTTAGTGCTTTAACATACAAGGCCTGCACATCATACTAAAGCTAGTGGGAGATATCAAAACAAATCTCTCTAGTCCTACATGTTACACAATTACGTGCAGTCTGTTTTAACTGACACCGTGGCAGGCCAATCCCTGACCGCCCAATCCCCGAGTTTCGAAAAGGCTGAGGTTTTCTGAGAAACCTCAGGAGGGAATATCTTTGTAATGCTGCGTTGGTTGGTTGTTCAATGGGCCTTACAGAGGAGGGAATGTCTTTGTAATGCTGCGTTGGTTGTTCAACAGGCCTTACAGAGATCTTTGAGGGCCAAGTGTCCACATAAGGATATGCTTTGGAACGCACTGCAAACAAGCAAACAAAACTTGGGTCAGCTCAGCCATTATATCCTTTCTCAACTGGACAAACATGTCCTCCTCAAAGGTACCTTACCACTAACATGCGTCACACAAAAACACTATAATATCACTAAAAGACATTAATCACTTGTTTTAGCGTGCCTGATGTTGTGCTACAACACAATTTGTTAATTGAGATGCTTCTAAAAGAAAGCTGGATGTAAAAGGTTTGAGATAGAAATGACATTTCTAAATATACATCTGATTCACTGGCCTACAGCAGACCACGCTGAGACCTTCCAGGTGCTTCCACCGTGAGCTATGAATAGCTTACAGGTGCAGTCGGACCAGAGACGCCCGCACGCGGAGCAAATAGCATAAGACAGACTTCATATCAGCAAAACTCCCTTTTTTCTCTGTCAGTGCGCTGGAAAGCTCCTGGATCAGGTCCTGGATCAGTGTTTTTTGGGAGAGAGAGAGAGAGAGAGAGAGAGAGAGAGAGAGAGAGAGAGAGAGAGAGATTGGGAGTAGTACAGTATGTTGTGTTTGGAAAATAGGCTCCCACTGGATTTTCATGTGAAAATTGATTTTTTTGCATATTTCGCTAATATAGAGTCTAAGGAACAAGATTTTTTTTGTCTTCAAATTTTCACGATCCATCTTTAGTGTTTTTATCTGTATGTTTTAAAATAAGCGATTATATCTAGTCCAAAAAGGGATTTTCAATTTTTTGACAATTAATTCCACTTTTTGCACAAAAAACTAATGTAGAAAGGTTGTTGGTTCTAAAACAATATCCATCATTTTCAAACTTTCAGTGTCTGAAAAGTGTAAAAACACCTCCTCCCTTGTTGCCTATATCAAAAAAACGATTTCTTAATCTTTGCTTTTCTTAATCTTTGCTTTTCTTGATGCTTTCCTTGACCTGCCATGTCATTCTATTGTCTACCTTAAGATAAATCTGTCTTGGAAATAACCTATAATGGTACAGGCAACACAGCACACCACTAGGTGTCAGAATATAAGTTACAAACAAACAAACAAACAAACAAACAGACAAACAGACAAACAGACAAACAGACAAACCATGGATGGCCCTCTCACAGCCTGAACTAATACCAAAACAAAACAAATAACTCAAGGGAAAACATTGGTCAGACACAACACATTGCTCTCTTCAAAAGCAACGGGTTATCCACAGCCAACAGGCCGGGCGTGCCAGAGAAGCAATGGGGTAACAGCAACAACGCACCTCAACTTTTGGAAGCCTACCAAAACGCCAGCACAAAGGCAACAGCACACTCTACAGTCACCAGTCTTAGAATAAAGCCGTGTTCTTCCAGCAACAACAACCACAAGCACCCATGCGCCAAACAATTGAAATGACCGGCATTGTTCTCCCAGCTACGTATATAATCACCACCCATGGGTGGGCGTGTGCCCTGCGCGTTGCAGGTCAGCCTTTCCACATACACCCCTGGCTTTAAAGTTCACCGCCCCAGTAGCATACCTACCTACTGCCAAGACCTGAAGGGGATGGGGAGAATATTTACTTCTGCTACACTGGCAGAGTACTCATGTGAAACAGACTGTGGGAGGTGGAAGGGGTTTGAATGCTGTCCGGCAGTATTACAGTAGGAGTGGAACGTCGGAGGGATAAAACCGGATCAGGGTCCAGACCCAACTCCTCCAGGGGGCGCACCATTGGAAAATCTTCAGCTGCTGCTATGCTTGGGGCCAGCTCTGGTTCTTCCAAAGTGTCTGTGCTAAATGGTGCCGCTGCCGGGTGACTGGCGCTATTTGTGGGGGGTTGGACATCTGGTACGCCCTCCAATGAGCCTGGGACAGTTGGTCAAGGCTCAAGTTAACACTATCTTGGCCCTGGGAGGGCCAGTGCTAGTCCAGATGTGAGCTATGGCTACCCTCAGCTGGTCTCCAACTTCAGGGTTACCTGGGGGTATGGCCTTCAAATGAGCCTGAGACAGCTGATCATGGCTAGAGTTGACACCATCTTGGTCAATGTGATGCTAAGCACTAGTCCTGGTGTGGACTATGGCTACCCTCAACGGGTCTCCAACTGCAGGGTTACCTAGGCCTGGCTCCCTCCCAATAGCCCGATGAGCCTGTGGAGCAGCCAGTGCTGGTGGGCTCGATGAATCTTGACTGGTGGGAACAGGTTTAAGCTCGGAGCGATGCATGGTCTTAAGGGGGCCTCTTCCCCATACGGCCTGATCTTATAGTGTGTGCCAATTCCATTCAGACACTCCACAATTTCATACTTGGTGGATGCCCATGTATCCTGGATTTTGTGGCGACCGTGAAAATGGTTCTTGCAAAAGAGTGCCAGGTGGTAATATGGGTATGGTGTCAGGACCACCATGCCTATGATATGCCACAGCCTATGATATGCCGCAGCCTCTTCTAGGCGTCTCCTAGCACTAGCAAAGACAGAAGTCAGGTACTCTTGATGTTGCACCACCCAATCAGTCGGCGGACTGCCCCCTGTCCCCATAACTGTGGCTTCTGACCGAACATCAGTTTGTATGGGGAGTGCTGTGTGGACTGGTGCATGGTGGTATATAGGCGAACAGGAGCTGAGGGAGCAACTGGGGCCATTTACACTTCTTTTCAGGGGGTAAGGTCCTGAGCAAGTCATGAAGTGTCCTGTTGAAACGTTCACATTGACCGTTCCCCTCTAGATGATAAGCGGTTGTTCTACTCTTTGTTATGCCGTAGATGTCACACAGCTTCAACAGCTCCCCCTGAAATCTGTGCTACTGATCGGAGTGGATTCTCCTTGGCACGCCATACACATAGAACCATCTCTCAGTTAGAATCTCAGCTACGGTGAAAGCTCTATGATCAGGGTTCGGAAAGGCCTGGGTAAACTTTGAGAAAACATCTGTGACTACCAGAACAGTCCTGTGTTAGCCCAATCCAAGAGAGTAAAGTCAATGGCTATTATCTCCAAAGGCTTAGTGGCTAAGAGATTTCTCAAGAAAGTTCTGGCTTGGGTTGTCTTGCTTTAGCAACCACACAGTGCTCACACTCAGAACATCACTTTTGCACCTCATGTCACATCTAGGGCCAGTAGCACCTCTGGCATATCAGATCTGTGGTCCTGTCCACCCCCTGCTGGCCATGGTTGTTGTGTAGGCTAGTGAGCACTTCGATTCACAACACCTTGGGCAGTAAAAGCTGCAGCACTGGATCCCTGGAAGGAGGAGCCTGGATCGCTCGGTACAAGGTCCCATCCACTTCATGTATCCGGGACCACTGCTTTATCAGCTGCTGGACTTCCCTTGGTTCACCCCTCCTGTCTTTTACGGGTAGGTGGTCGTCCCTGTCGCCAAAACCACAGAAATCTGGAAATACAGGAATCAGTCCCTTGCAGGACTTTCAGGTCTCTTTTGGTTCGACCAGGGATAGTGTCCACCATACAAGATTCTGCCACCCAAGAATCTTTCCGTGATTGCCCACTTGACTGCAAGGAGATCGAGTTTCATAGCACTATAATTTGACATGTTCCTCTCACTTGCCCGCAAGCCCCGACTAGCAAAGGCTATTGGTCGCCGTAACCCATCCTTCTCTTGTGACAGAACTGCCCCCAATCCTGCATGGCTTGCATCCATCTCTAAGATAAAGGGACGACTGAATTCGGCATAACCGAGGACTGGCGCTTGAACAAGCGTTCTTTTAAGGCTCTGAATCCAGAAAAAGTCAAACCTGAACCTGACTACATCCCATGTTAACTATCCAATATTCAGATGTCTGTAATTGAAATGTATGCAAATTAGTGCATAATTAATGAGATATTGTTATATTACATCCATAAACATATATTCAGAAAACTTGTAACCTTTTCACCCGTTCTATGTTGCACATGCTAATTAACAGGTTTAAAACTAAAAAATCAGCTAAGTAAATATGATATTCAGAATCAGCACCCAAAAATTAGGCAAAATACCCTCTTTACCAGCATTTTCTCACATTTGACCCCCAAGTGATAGTAGTCCCAGTCTTAATTATGCATTATATAAATGATGATGCCATCTAAGTGTGAAAATGGGTCGTGAAAATTTGAAGACAAAAAAAAATCTTGTTCCTTAGACTCTATACTAGCAAAATATGCAAAAATTTCACAAGAAAATCCAGCGGGATTACACAAGACACCGTACTAGAGAGAGAGAGAGAGATAGAGAGAGAGAGAGATAAATGGGAGGGAGGGATAAGAAAGGGAGAAAGCAGACATTGAAAGAAAGGGAGACAAAGTGAATAGTAAAGCTGCACTAGTCTGACAGTTCCTGGATCAGCCGTTTTAGAGAGCAGTGGTGAAATCGAGAGAGAGAGGGAAACAGAGAGAGAGAGAGAGAAAGAAAGAAGAGACAGAAACAGAGAGAGAGTTAAGGACAGAGAGAGAAAGGAGCATACAGTATTACATGTACAGAGGAACAGAGAGAGAGAGAGAAAGCGAGAGAGGAAGGGAGAGAAAAAGAGAGGGAGAGAAAGGTAGAGTTAAGGACACAGAGAGTTAGGGACACAGAGAGAAAGGAGCATTACACGTACAGTGGAACAGAGAGAAAGAGGGAGCGGATTTAAAGAACCATGCATTATCCACATGGCCTCCGACGGGAGAGAGGGAGTGGAGGCTGTAAAAGGCTCTTACCGAGGGCTCGATGGGTGAGGCTTCTTTATGGTGATCTCATCAATGCGCGCCTCATAAATTCGGTTGATGGCACTATTACCCAACTCACACATCAGCTGAGAGATAAAGAGAGCAGGATGGAGGGAGGGATGGAGAAAGAGAAAGAGAGAGAGAGAAAGAAAGAGAGAGAGAATGATAGATAATTACTTATGTGTTGCAGACACATGACATGACTGTTGATGTTGAAAGAGCCAGACATGATCCCTCACTCGTGCACACACCACCCCGCCCATGAGATAATCTAAATCTGCAAATCTAAGGTGCGTTTACACATTCTCATCCCACATAGTGTGTGTGTGTGTGTCATATCCTATGTGGCTCAGTATAGTGGCACGGTGGAGAAGATACAAATAAAAACATTCAAATGTATGTATCTGTGTGTGTGTGTGTGTGTGTGTGTGTGTGTGTGTTAGAAAAACATAGAGTGAGCAAGTGAAAGAGAGAAAGCGAAAGAGAGATATCTTACCCTTATGAGCTCAGGCTCCCATGAGTCCAGTGTAAGTGAACGTACTTTTGAGAAGTGAACTCCTAGACTCCTGGTATAAGCACACAGACAGACACACAGAAACAGAAGTAAATAGGGATGTACGGTTTATAGCAGGAATCAAGATATAAAAACAAATAAATTGGCCTACTCTGTGATGTAATGATTGTTTGCGCGTTGTGTTATAGAATGCATGGTTAAGTGTGCACTTGGATTGGTGAAGATGATGAGGCAACCTTCTAATTAAAGGCTTCTGTATGTGTGGAAAGGTATGTGCAGTGCATATGAGACGGCATGAATGCGTTTGTGCTTGATAAGACCATTACCCCCCCTTAAAAACACACTACCATAATTACCGGTACTACTTTTAATTTATTCTTTAAAGTTGAGCTGGCTCTTGAGCACAAGAATTTCATTACTTATAATTCCTTTTATGAGTACATGACAATAAACTACTTGAACTTGAACTTGATAAAGGGATGTGTAATGGAGTGTGCCTTAGAGACAGTATGTGTGTTAAGCTGATTAACAACATATTGAGCAATGTCCCTGAGTATTGTTGTTGGAGTTCCCAATTGATACTAGGCAACTATCTCCAATCATCAGTAGGCAAATTATCATGACATGGAATTGGTTATGTGGTTACCCAGCAATACTGCTCCGAACACTGTCCCATGTATCATTACTCTAGTCTAAGAGATGTATATATGTGTACATGTGTGTGTGTGTGTGTGGTGTGTGTGGTGTGTGTGGTGTGTGTGTGTGTGTGTGTGTGTGTGTGTGTGTGTGTGTGTGTGTGTGTGTACCTGTGTATGCCAGAGCAGACGATGCAGAGTGTGATGCCCAGGTTGATGGATGCCCAATCAGGACCCGGCTCTCCGCAGTCGCAGCAGTGTCCGTTACCCGGAATGGCCTGCACCTCCTCCAGCGCCTTGCAACTCGAACTCTCTGACTCCTGCCCTACCCCACTGCCCGCTGACACGGAGCTGCAACGATCCCTCTGAACACACACACACACACACACACACACGCACACATATGCAAAGTTTAGGTTAACTGTTCAGTGACAACCTTTGCTATTGAAACTTAGGGTGACCACAACCTATTTAGCTTCTTAAGCAACACACACACACACACACGCTTACCTACACACACACACACACAAGCATGCACACACACATAAGCATGTGCACACACACAAGCATGTGTGCACACACACACACACACACACACATACATACACACAAGCATGCACGCTTACACACACACTCATGCACACACTCATGCACACACACACACACACACACACACACACACACACTCGCACACACTCATGCACACACTCATGCACACACTCATGCACACACTCATGCACACACTCATGCACACACACACACACACGCACACTCACGCACACTCACACACACACACTCACACTCATTTACGCGCACACACACACACACACACACACTCACGCACACAGTCACACGCACACACTCACAAACACACTCACTTACGCACACACACGCACACACACACACACATGTAAACACCCACACATTAAGGAATTCAAATTTACTGAGAGGATACATTAAGGGATAGAAATTCTCCCATGAATTGTCACACATACACAGAGAATTAATGTGTGTGTCTGTGTGTGCGTGTGTATGAGAATTATGTGTGTGTCTGTGTGTGTGTGTGTGTGTGTGTGTGTGTGTGTGTTTGTGTGTGTGTATGAGAATTATGTGTGTGAAAGAGTGTGAGAGAGGGATGCTCACTGGGTTCAGGGTGTCCTCTCGACGGTCCTGGAAGGCTGAGGCAATGCTGTTCTGCACAGCAGTGATCCAGCCCTGCTGCTGTTTCTCAGAGTCTGCCTGCAGTAGACAGGTCCTACACACACACACACACACACACACACACACACACACACACACAACACACAGACAAAGTTAAGGTAAACTGTGCAGTGACAACCTTTGCTATTGAAACTTAGGGTGACCACAACCTATTTAGCTTCTTAACTGCCAACTTCCTAGCTGCCAATGCCCAAACAAGGTCTTTAAGCAAGTGTACATGTGATCATGACTGCATATGTGAACATACCCACACACTCACACTTGCATTCTGCTTACAAGCATTTCTGTTCATAACCACCTATACTTGGTCCTGTCGTTGATTCCATTTCACACCAGTTAGACAATAAAGACACAGCAGACCACAGACCTTTTCAAATATACATAAAGATAGATTTGACCAAAGTCTGTGTACGTTTGGTTGATATGATGTAGCAGAGGAGTCCACCTGCCCAATGTCTGCACAGTTTAACTGACAGTTTCATGGCCATCACCACAGTATTACTATCAACTTTTGGATAAAATCCAGGCTTTTGGAAAAGCTCTGTTACAGTAATTTCCTGTGCTTTAGCCACATTGTGTATAAACCGCAAGACAGTGTTTTATGCAAGTAAAAAAAAACAAAAAACATAAATACCATATTAACTGCCCCCGTGTATGAACCTCATAGCTGAAGAAATTTGGCAAAATCAATGTATAAACTGCGACTAATAGTTGGGAAATTCTGGTATGCTGCATTTATATGTTAAATGGTAAATGGACTGTGTTTATATAGCGCTTTAATCGACTCCTCTGAGCACCCAGCGCATTTACAATGGCATGCCTCACATTCACCCATTCACACACGCTGATGGCGGAGGCTGCCATGCAAGGCGTCCACCTGCTCATTGGGAGCACTGGGGTTAAGTGTCTTGCTCAAGGACACTTCCACAGGGTCAGGAGGAGTTGGGCTCAAACCGGCAACCTTCCAGTTACTGGACGACTCCTCTACCTCCCGAGCCACTGCCGCCCATATGAACCAAATTGCTGCTATTGACACATTCGCAACAGTACTAGCGGTTCATGTGTCAGATGGGTGAAAGAATGTGGGACAAAGGGTCACTATGTACAATAGTCAAACCTCACACACACACACACACACACACACACACACACACACACACACACACACACACACACACACACACACACACACACACACACACACACACACACACACACACACACACACACACACACACACACACACACACACACACACACACAATTGTTGTCTTTGAGTTTGGACTCACTTTGAGGGAGAGACAACTTCAAAGCAGAACCTCCTCTCCTGATCCACACCTAACTTCACTGTGCACAACCGCAAGTCCTCCACTACGATTGTGGGCTGCTCCTGAGAGGAAAAAAGAATATTCTACGTTCACATTGCGGTACGAGTAATATGTGTGTATAAGTATATTTTCCTTCAACGTTACATTCTATATGTCTGTAAGTATTATGAAAGAGAGAGAGAGGAGATGAACTAGAGACAAGACAGAAGTATAGATCATCAACAGGGTTGAATAACCAAACCTGACTGTCAGTGAAATCAACCAGCCATAGAGAGAGGATGAACCAGTCAATGTGTGTGTACATATTTTATGATCTGTCTAAATCTAAAAGCATTGCATTTGCGTTAACAAGCTCACCTTGAACTTCTTTTGGTACACCAGCTGATTCTTCTGTATTGAGAACCAGCGCCTAGAGACAGAGAGAAAGAGAGAGAGATGAAAAGAGAGAGAGATGGAGAGAGAAAGAGAGAGAGATTAATAATGCAACCCTATCTAGTCATTGTGATTCCACTCAGCCTCTCTATGCCCAGCAGATCTCATCAGACGTCAGTAATACATGCAGCAGATACAGGAAGACCAAAACAGCCACAGAAAACACCCAATGACTGCTAGATTAACAGAGACTAATAAATAAATTAATTAGGGATGCACAATATATCGGCGGCCGATATATTATTGGCCGATAATTGAAGAAATTAAAATATTATTATCGGTCCGATAACAGAATTCTGGCCGATAATTTGCGCCGATATTTTTTAAAGTCCTAATTTAGGCCTACGTAAGGTCCGTCTGGCTACACTGAGCTACTTGAGCTTGGTTGGCTATACTTTTTCCTCAATATAATGTCAGCAGTGTGAATGTATTTCACCACTCTAACAAAATCTGTGGATATGCGTTCATTTGGGAATCTGTGCATCTCAAAATCCTCTCGTGAATGATCCGCCATTTAACCTTACCAGAGCGGAGCTCAGCCCTATCTAGAGTCGTCTTGTGCTGATGTGTTTGCACTTTACCGAGCTGGTCGGGAAAACAAATAAACAAACTCGTTAGTGGGACGAGTACATAAGTAGGCCTAGTTCTAAGTTGTGTTTTAGTATTATATTTGCATTACTTTAGCTTGGGTTTTGTATTATTACCTAGAAATATGCTAACCATTCCTGCTTCAGTTCCAGACAGGTCAGCATAATAAGTTATTAAAACCTTCGGGGCTAACCCCTTTCATTTCTGCTGCAGCAGGTTGTGCGCAACAGAGTAGACGGACATAAGATACAGTCTGAGGAGTTGCAGCTTTATTCAGTTACGCAGTTGAAACTAAACCTAAGTTTCCCTCACAAAGCTATACTGTAGCTTATTCCCAGCTGAGCCGTTTATGAGTGTTTAGTCCTAAATGAAAACGATTAATACTCTCTAGCCACTCACTCGCAATTCACTGACGTCAGGTTCACTTAAAGGAGCCACACATATTGTAGAGCTAGGCTACTGTTATGTTGACTGCTGTACTATTGAGGACTATTATGAGTTCTGTCCATCATTTGGTGGTAGGTAAAATTACTGCAATACAATTATGCTTATTAAATGCTTTCCCAAAATCACTTTTCACAATTTTTTTCAAGAGTAATATTATCGGTTATCGTATCGGTATCGGCCACAACAAACCAATAAATATCGGTTATCGTTATCGGCCCTAAAATTCCATATTGGTGCATCTCTACAATTAATTAATTAGTCGATTAGATTGACAGATATGGCAAATGGTTCATAGATAAGATTGACTCTTTTGTTTGTTTGCTGACCGATAGATCATTGGTTGATTGACTGACTTGATTGACTCCTTCCAATCCACCGTGTCTGATCTCACCTGCTCCATGTCTTGAAGGCGTTGCTGGCTCTCTTGTAGAGGTAGCCCTCCATGACGATCCCCGTGGCGGCGTCTGCACAGTAGTCCATGATCGAGTCGTCATGAGACATGTCCTAATGATGTCAGCACACAGGGAGATCCCGATGATGGGTTAACGTGGAAACCAGGAACAGAGGAGGACAAAATTAAATCTATGACAAATCACCGTCATCAGTCACTGACATGGGATATGAACAGACCCAACTAATCATCATCCACAGGTCTACTAGGACTTTAGTGGCTATCAATTTTAATGGACATATATTGAGCACTGGGGCTGGTCTACAGTCTACAGTTTTAGAAACTTATTTTGAGGTGCAGCAATCTCTCTCTCTCTCTCTCTGTGTGTGTGTCTGTGTGTGTGTGTGTGTGTGTGTGTGTGTGTGTATTCACCTTCTTCTTTATGGCTGCGTGCTTCTGCTCCATGTCCCTCTTCTCCCGTGCTGCATTAAGGACCAGCTGGGTTTGCTAGATAAACAGAAAGAAAGAAACAAAAGAAAGAAGGAAAAAAAGGAAGAAAGATAAATAAGAACATGTGGGATTAATGCCAGGCAGGGTAACACAGAGATGAATAGATATAATTGCATATAAAAGACAGATTGATAGATAGACAGATACAAAAGCACAAAAAGAAAACAGCGAGAGAGAATTGATGGGAGCTGGTAAAACATGGTGCATTAAAAAGGTCACTGACATCTACTCAGCGCTTTCGTGATAAACTCAGACCACTGATGACAAATGGACAGGCTGAGACAGAAGCCAGGAAGAAAGCAAGAGAATAAAAAGGAAAATGGAAACAGGGATTTGGCACAAATCCTTGTTGGGGTCAGTGGACATAACTAGGAGGCTTCCGTAAGAGAAACAGGAAGCAGGAAGTGTTGGAACTCTTCCCATTTCCTGTGCTGAATCCAGGTCAGGGCAGAGATTCAAATTATCTTTCTCTCTGCCACTTTCATTCATCACTCTCTCTTTCTCCTTCTCTCACTCTCTCTCTCAACTGCTCAGCTTCCAGCGACATAAAACAGTGCTCAAAATGTTCAACTTGCTTTGACTCACATTTGCTATTTTATCTTGTGCCATTTCCTGCAGTGACAGGAAGTGTGTTGCGCTTGTGGCCAACAGAAGGTGAGTGTGCTTCCGCTCGCTCAACTGCATTCAAACATCTCGCCAAAAATGCTTAGTAACCTCAACAAAAAAAAAAGCTTTTTGCATGGATCTTTCCCTACAAAAAATATCTGAATGTCTTTTTAACCTTGATGTTTGCCAAATAAAGGCAGCTCTTGGGTGTTTGCAAAATAACGTTCAATTATATTTATGACTTCCCTCTGTTTTTTCTGTGAAGATTGGACACCAGAGAGCTGTAGTCAAATACATTTTTTGTTGCAGAAAGTTGCTAACGGAGGGAAATGACCTGGATGTCTGGAAGTGGCAGCTTTGAGGCTTCGATGTTTCTTGTCCTAGCATCAGAAGTGGTGAGGCTCATGATATTACATAATAGTTTCCATCAAGGTCAAAGAAAAGAGTTTAATAGAGTATCTCCTCCCCAGAACACAATACTACCAACAGAAATGAATCAACCAATCAGATACATCAAAAGACTTTGAGATAATATCAATCAAATGATAACTTATGACAAATCAGTTAAAAATGGCTAAATGCTATTAAACTATTTAAAGTTGACAATACAGCACAATTCCTCGCTCAATTTTCAATTCCACACATTTATTAATGGCTCCACTGGAATGACTTAAGCAGTGAAGAACTCAGCAGATGTTTGCATGAAGCATCTAGAATCCTGCTCTGTGTAAGTTACATGATAATTCCCAAAATACACATCGAACCTACAAGTATAATTCTGTCACTTTTTCCCCTCCGTGCTGCCTAAATAATGAACTGCACAAAGGACTACCCATTTGTTCTATACATTTCACTGGTAACTTCCCAACCCAATGCAGAAGCAAATACAAAAAACAGACACTGTAGGCCAAATTGCTCTTGCTTACAAAATTAGTCCTCTTTTCTAAGCACCACTACACTATATGCAGGTAACTCGCTCCAACAGTTTCAATCAATGTTAACATTTTCTAGTCTTCTGTATACCTTGCTAGGCACAGTTCACGTTGTGAAGGTTGATTTCTGGAAGAGTGTGTATTCAGTGCTATCTGTTATTGCGTGAGGACATCAGGTGCCTGTTGTAGGAATGGCGTTAGCTATCAAGCTAACATTCCCTATGGTTTACATTAATGGGTGCTGCATTGTAACAGACCAGACACAATGGAGACCTACTTGGTCTGTGTTGATTTTAGATGCCCTTCGCTTTGACTAGGGGAATATGTTGCCTTCCCCCAATTATATTTGCCAGCTCTAATCATGGTTCAGATGCCAACTCAAACAAACAAACGCACGCGCACACACACACACACACACACACACACACACACACACAGTTGTTATGGCAGTTGGTGTGTGTCATGTGAAACATTTCCTGTTATTGCCCTGTTGGCAGCTTCCTGTAATGATGACTGTCACACTGGCACTGCAATCCCATGATGCAACAGTGCCACGCTCATCTGACTTTTTCCCCAGTGTCTTTCTCCACTGTCCCCAAATCAAATCTCCAGTTTCCCTCTCTATTCTACCACCTCCCCTCTTTAAATATTAACTTCTGGTTTCCGTCTCACGTTCGGTAGTCTCTCTCTCTCTGCGGTCCCTCTCTGATATCTCCCTCTCATTGTTCCCTTTCTTTTTTGCCCGTCATCCATCTTTTCTTGTCTCGCTCTCATCCCGTTCTTTATCTCCCCCCGTGCCGCCTCACCTCATCACTCAGGGTCTTCCGGTATGTCTCCAGCTCCTT